>NC_142802.1:2966888-3123832 GCF_049724085.1 Artemia sp. Qi Xiang Cuo | reverse complement strand
GGTTTATAATCATATTAATGCAAAAATAAACAGCCTATGCGACTCAAACGCGAACCTAATTTTCAAGGGTGATCAGACATCCCCCAATTTCTTTTCAAGGGATAACTCCCCAGTAGCACAAAGAAACAAAACGCCAGAACCCGCTAGGCAGAAAACAGTACGTTTTCAGCCCATTAACCCTACAATATTAATGTGCTATAACTGCAATCGTGTTGGCCACAGAGCAAGAGAGTGCCACTATGTCAACAATCCCAGACCAAAAAATGATGTCGATAATACGCAAAATTACGATAACCATTTGTTCAAAAGGACAAATTTCGGCACCGGTCGTGCACTAGGATATAGCCAGAGGGGATTACACCAATCAGCACCATATAATGTGTGCCAACCCAATTTGTAAAACCCTCTCCCCAGAAGGCGAATTAATTATCGGTCTGAAAACCCAAATACTCACCAAGGCAAATATAATTCGAGAATGCAATATAAAAATCAAGAAAATTTGACAATGAGAAATGAGAATTTTACAAGCCAACGGCACTGGCAGTCAGCGCCAGCAAATGGCACTGAAACGAGATATCTACGATACCATAATAATACATGGTAAAGACAGGCAGACGTAAGTCATTTAAATATGCCTACGGAACCTACTACGTCTGATTATCTATTACAGGCACCAACAAATGAAATAAATCGTCAAGGAAACGCTTCAGGCCCCTCAGAAACATAGGTTGGACCTGGAGGGTGCCAGGGATATTTAATAAGTCTAAAATAATACTAGTGCCTTCTTGTAGTGATATTATTAACAAGTTACCTATATTTAAAGGTTTTTGTGTAGAAAACGTTTACGTTACGGCCTTAGTTGACAGTGGAGCTACTGTAAATATCATAAACTCTTGCGTATTTAATATATTGCCTCTGCACATTAGGCGACAAAAGAACCCTAATAATCCCAATTTAACAAGTATTACAGGCCATAAATTAAATGCAAAAGGGTCAATTTGCCTAAACGTAAAAAGAGACAGCATAACCTTCATGACAAATTTTATTATATGTGATAATCTCCCATATGAAGCTATTATAAGGGCAAATTTTCTAAGGTCTAATAGAATACTATTAGACGTAGCCCATGACAAGCTTGTATACCCAGTTAAGGTGGGGGAACAAATTTCTACCTTAAGAAATCGTAACAGAGGTTACGAAGATAACATAACAGTAAACAAAATTTCTAGTGGTATAATGTCGAAGTATTTTGAACCACATGTCTCGCAACGACAGAGCTTAATTGGGAATTTATTCAATTATCCTGAGAGAGACATCAGAAATGAAGTAAAATTAAATAATAACAGTATTGAATCTGCGAAAATAAAAATAGGAGATATGCGACAGTACAGATCAAATGAAATTAAGAAAATAGTGGAATTATGGAAAAACATAGTAAAACCCAACGTGACGCCACAAGATGCCGCAATGGCGCAGCATAGCGCCAGCATGAATCTAATAAACAATGAAAATGAAGAGAAATATTACGGATTTGCGATAAGGAAAACAAAAATCCCTCCCAAAACGATGCAAAAAATTCAAATATCACAAATGATCGAGCCAGTAATTAGCAAATCAGAAATATGGTTTGCGACACCGTCTGAAATACCCGAAAATCTGTTATGCGAGGAACAGATTATATCTTATGACAAAGGGGAAGGTTTTATTTGGGTAACCAATAACCATGAAAACGATACAATTACAATTAAAAAGGGGACTTGTTTAGTCCAAATCGAGGTTTTAACGGAAAATGATTTAAATAAATGGAAAAATTCTAAAATAAACCTAGTTAATGGTATTAAAACTTCAAATAAAGAATATCCCTTGACTAAATCGCAATTTTTAAACAAAATTAGAATGAATCATATTACGGATATGGAACTTAAGAAAAATTATGCGAATTATTATGGAATTTTAAGGATGTATTTTCTGCATCTTAAGATTATTTGGGGATGATTCAATTTTATCAGAACTAAATTTTAATGACTGGTAATCCCGTAGCAAAACAGCCATATCGTGTGCCATATAGGCACAAAGAGTGGTTAAAAAATAAAATCCATGAATTAGAAAGAAACGAAATTATACTCCTAAGTATAAGCCCGTATAGCGCACCAGTGATCCTAGTACCAAAAAAGAATGGAGATCTTAGACTCGTAGTAGATTATAGGGCTCTCAACAAACAAGTAGTTAGCGATAAATGTCCTCTACCGCGAATAAACAAAAGTCTTGACTCGCGTTGAAGCATAAACTAATAATTTAACTTTATGTACAGGACCTAAGTCTACAAACACGTGAATGGATGCAGACAGGATATCCATATGACCGCCTGAAAAGAATCCGAATCCGGAGCGTCCAAATACCTAAGGGTGCCCGTTGGTCTTGAAACTAGTTCAACCACGTTATGTAGACCCCTATTGCACCTGTTGAGAGGATTAAGGAATATAATTCATTTTGTTGATGATATTATATGCGTGGGGGAAAACACTGAGCAACACTTGGCAACTTTAGCTAAGGTGTTCGAGAAGTTCAGGCAAGGAAATTTAAAATGCCGGCCTGAGAAAGTAAATTTATTTCAATCCAAAATTAAATTTTTAGGAGTAATAGTAACACAGGGAAAGATATCCTCAGACCCTGATAAAATAAAATGTGTTGAAAACTTCAAGCCCCCCAGAACTATGAAAGAATTAAGGGGAATTTTAGGACTTACTGGCTACTTTAGAAAATTTGTACGCAATTATGCCCAAATTGCGAAACCCCTCACGGAATTAACCAAAGGAAACTCCCATAATGTTACCTGGTCTCAGGAAGCTCAAACTTCCCTAGACCAACTCAAGAAGGCACTCACTTCTGAACCAATTTTATCACTCCCTGATTTCGAAAACGGAAAATTCATCGTTACCACGGATGCTAGTTCAAAAGGCATTGGCACTATCCTTTCGCAAACAATCCCAGTAGAAAACCCTAACCCTCTACAGGGAACACCTAAACAAATAGAAAAAGTTATATGCTATTCAAGTAAAACTTTATCAAAGGGCGAAAGCAGATATTCCGCCACAAACTTAGAGTTATTATCTATTATCTACCACTTGGACAAATTTAGGCATTATTTAATTGGTAGAAAATTTATATTACGATCAGGCCATAAAAGCTTGCAGTACTTGCGCACACTTAAAAATCCCACGGGCATTCTAGCTAGATGGATCATGAAAATCCAAGACCTAGGTTATGAATTTGAACATTTAAAGGGAGAACAAAACGCAGCTTGCGAATTTCTGAGTAGATATCCAGAAAATGATCAGTCGGAAAATGAAGAAAATGAAGTTAATGCTATCAATGATAAAAGCAAACAGGGATGTAAGAAAAACAAAGTCAAAGACGCAGTAAAAGAAAATAAGACTAACTATTGTCCCTTGTCTTTAGAAAATATAAAAAGAAAGCAAAAAAAGGACGAAATGTGTGTAACACTAATTGATTATTTTGTGAATGATAAGGCGTTACCGGATAAATTCAAAACTATTAGAAAAGAGATAGATAATTTTTACTACGACCTTGATGAAGAAATACTGTGTAGGATTGTGACTGCTGAGACAAATAGAAACCAAACCTCGATAATACCTTTAATACCACAAAACTTGATAGGGCCTGCATTTGAATATTTTCATTCGGACACAGGTGGACGTTTAGGAGTTATGAAAACGTTCCACAAGTTAAAACAATACTTTTACGTACAATCGGCACTGACAGAACTTAAAGAATTTGTAAGTACATGCGAAGCATGTAATTTGAGAAAAATCCCCCCAGCTTATCCAAATCCCCCAATGGGAAGGGTCCCAGTAGCAAAGTACCCCTTCGATATTATCTCATTTGACCTGTACGGGACAAATGGAGGCTTACCTGTTTCTAGCAGAGGCCATACTTGTATTCTTTCGGTTGTGGATCATTTTTCCTGATGTACTTTTGTAAAAGATTTACAAAATCAATGTTCGTATGCCACAAGTAATGAATTATAAAAATATTTTTTAAAATTCGGTTTTCCTCACAAAATCTATAACGACAATAGTAGAAATTTTGTTTCAATAGTAACAAAAGATTAAATGAGTTTCCTTAACATAGAGAAAATGGTGACAGCGCCGTACCATCAACAAGCTAATGGAAAAATAGAAAACAGACATAAAATATTTTCGAACGTTATATGTATTTATACGAAAGACAATAGGAGCGACTGGGATAAATTCTTACCTTATTTAACCAACTTAATCAACAATGATTATTCCGAAAAAACCAGAGACAATCAATTTTATTTACTTTTTGTTCGATATTTTAGAATCCCTTTTGAGTATATTATTTAATCTTGTAAATTTTATAACGACTCAGAATATTATAAATAAGAATTCATAAATAGGATGAGGAAAACTTATAAAATAGTTAGGCAAGAGTTGGAAAAATGTAAAATAAACCAAGAGCTAAGAAACCAACCCAAAGTTAAGGGGAATATAGATTTCAAAGTAGGAGACTTTGTTTACCTAAGGAACGAGGCGAAAACGGAATGAAAAAAACTTTCCAACAAATATTCAGGACCTTACAGAATATTCAAAAAAGTACGATAACGAATATACCTTTAAAATGGAGAACCCCGAACGCGGAAGAACTTACAAGGCGCAGGTTAGCCGAATAAAAACAGCCAAATGTCCAGAGAGATGGGTATCCCATCCCTCTTCTACTGATTCGTCAGATTCGGAGAATGAGCCCCCTAGGTCAAGATTAGCAGAGCTAAAACCTTTCAATTTTAAACATGATTATTTTGAAAATGAAAGTGATGAACAAAAATTCGAAGAATTTTTGGTTATGGAAAATTTAGTCATCCTAGAGAAAAAATCCCTAATACCAGTAAGAATAAGAACGCCAAAAACCCCAAAAAAGTATTCATTGGCGACTGTGGGAGATTTAGATTATACAATATCTCCAAAAACCAAATTCTTCCCCGATAGAATTTCGACCCCATGTCTCCCCACAAGATTTCCAGACGATATGGTTTCCGCTGCAACACCAATAGAAAGGCCCCTGTCATTACAGGAAGAATTAAACAGAGCTGTAGAAACCCCCTGTATTACTTTAAAGCAAACTCCTCTCAAAGAGTTAATTAAAACAAACCTGCGAGAAGCTATGGACTTAATTAATTTCCCCATAAAAACTAGTCAAAGTACAGTGCCCGGGAATAAAACTCCCAAGGATTACCAGCAAGGTCAACATCATGGTATAACTGTGTCCAAGGTCAAACCTAAAAAGTGGACTTCATGGAGGGAAACCTTTGTGCAGAGAATGCCCCATCCCCCTGAGGACATGGCCTTCAAACACTGGAGGAACCCCAAAAAAACTTTTGATTCCTCCCAAAGCTCTCATGAATCTTTCAAATCCCCCAAGTTGAGGACTCAATGCGAGGACTTAAGAGAATAAACCTTCTACTTCCAGAGGAGTAGAAATTTACGAAGGAAGGGCAGGTGAAACCTCAAAAACTGCCACCTCTAAAAGTTCTCATCCGGAGTAGTCGGAAACTAGTTCCGAAGAGTCTGATGGTGAATCAGACCAAATAGTAGCTAAATAAATATGGAAATCAAGGCCAACCTCAGCAGCCGCACATTGTAAACAAACGATATTAAAAGGCCAAGAATTTTTTAAAAAACAAAAAAAAAGGTTTTACCTTATTTCGATAGACAACCCGAAAAAGAGAATACAAAAACAACCAGAGGAGAAAATAACGACACAGTCAGGTAGAACGGTTAAAAAACCTGACAGATGGAAATATCCCTAATTAATGAAAAGACAAATTTCAAAGATATGAATCTTTGAAATAAATTCAAACCATAATAAATTCAAAAGTGTGCAAGTAAAGTTAACCAAGTCAATATTAATAAAAAAAAAAAAATTAAATAAAATAATACGAGTAATGTCAAAACGTTGACGATCACAGAAAATAAACAAATGTAGGAAGCTAGTGGTCTACTGAAAACGACAACTGGCGTTGGACCACGTCTTGTGGGACGCCCGTGGAGGAACTCAAGGCCCATGATTGTTTTCTAATTTTTGTGGTGTGTAAATGAACGGAAGAAGGAATATTTCTCAGTCCTTCAAGTGTAAGAAATTAGTATTTTTATGCCAATCAGGGCCAGTCAAAACAATACTTAAAGGTTGAATAGAAACTTCTGTGAGCTAGTTAAGTTTTCGTTTTTTGAATCAGAATGCTTTGAAAGAGAAACAGAGAGTTTACTTTCTTATAGCTCCGAGAAAAAAATAAGCTTTTTAATTTCATTATATTATATCTATGACGTATGCTGTCCTACAGCTGTTTTAAAAATTAGTTCCCTATAGAAACAAAGTCATTAACGTCTTTAGCTCCTTGGCGAAAAAAAAAAATTTAATTTAATTATTTTATATCTATGACGTATACAATAACATAGAGATCACTGTTCTATCGTTCTGTGACAAAAATGTTCTTTAATTTCATTGGTTTATCTATGACATATCTTGTGCTCTAATTTATGTTACATATTTTCGAAAGTCAGTCACGTTATATCTTACCTATGCTAACTCAGGTTCCCCTCAGATTTTCTATGAAAAATCGACCCATGTCCTAACCAAGATGTATATTATCAAAAAAAACAAAAAAACAAGAAATAATCAGTAAAGAAGCGTCTATTTATACGAAACATTTTATCTTAGTGCAGTTTATAATTATTTTAGGCCTACCAGTGTAATTAAGCGCCGCAAGTTTGCTCATTCATGTGTTTCTTACTCGAGTATTATATGTACCAATAGCAAACTATTGGTAACTATAACCAAACAGCCTATTGGTACGTTTATATGTAGAATTTCACAGCGGATGTTGAATTATACCTCAAAAACAGTACGGAAAATTATAAAACCATCTAATCAATTAAGATATATAGATTGAAACCCTGTGAATGTTCAATGGTGACTAAGTAAAACCCACACGGAATTCCGTATTAATGTGAAGGTGTTTTTCGCTTAACGGATTCTATTAAGACTTTAATATAATATTTATTTATTTAGTGCTGAAGGATTTGCTCAAACAATAGCCTTCTAAAAAGATATTGATGTCAGTTCTTCATTATGCTTATATTCTTTGCCAAGCATTACCTGGAATCTACGGAGGCAAGCTTGGAAATCCTGCACCTAATGACCTTATTCGAAAAGCGAATATGAGGAACCAATGTTGACTTGCAATTACAGAAAAATCCTGAGACTAAGAACCTCTGCATTTCAGCCGTTAAACCCGGAGCCGCATGAGAACGTCTAAGCCAAGAAATAGGGAAGACATCGGAAAACTAGTGGGTATAGAGGTCTCCACTAGCCCTTGTTATGTCTTATTCCCTCATTGTAGTATCGTTTGCGTAAAACCGTGAGGTTATGACGCTGCAACATGCGTTTCTTAAACATCACGGACATGCGTGAACAATGCAGGAATTAAAAATATTGTAAAAGTAGACCTCAAACTTAATAATGTAGTGTAAATTATGTTTATTTAATATCGATATTGTCGTTATCAGAACAAATTTGAAGAAATTTCTGTTTTAGATTTTCATTGCGAGTGCTAATATTAATGTATTTATTTAATTCTGTCTCATAGCTAAGAAATTATAACCCAATTAATTCGTGAATTATTGTATGTGTATTTACTTAAAAGAACATGTCATTCTGCCGCGTTGTTTTTATGGCAGGAAAGTAAATGGACACTTTGGTCATTGAGTATTACAATAAGCTGCCCAGTACAGATACGACCCAGTAGCATCTATTTTCATCATATCTCAAACAGCGAAGAGTGCTCACCATAACTTCAGGCAATTTCCATCCCAGCTTCGTCTACGAAAACAACAGTTACCTTCGATCGTCGTTTCATCGACTAAGAACCATATTATGTATCAGGTAAAACTATATTTGAACCTCAGTATCAAGTGCCTTAACGAACTATATAATCGCATAAACGCTGAGAAACCCATCGGTCAGTACAAGATATAAATACGCAGATATCGCTGTTGATAGTCACTATGGACCCCAGAATAATTTGACAGTATAGTGATGATATTTGAAACTAAACGATATTAAACGCTATTTAAAGTTAAATGACACTTAAAGACATTTGAAGATTTTTGAAGACGAAATTAAAGACAATTTGAAATTTAATTCTGAGAACTCCATCGATCAGCACACGATAAACGATATTTGAAGTTAAATGACACTTAAAAACATTTGAAGATATTTGAAGCAGAAATTAAAGACAATTTGAACTTTAACTCTGAGAACACCATCGAGAAGTACAAGACGAACGATATTTAACCATATTAGAAGTTGAAAGATACTTAAAGACAATTGAAGATATTTGAAACTGAAGTTAAAAACAATTTGAAGTTTAATTCTGAAAACCCCGTCGAGCAGTACAAGATAAACGATATTTGAAGTTAAATGATATTTGAAGATGTTTGAAGTTGAATTTAAAGACAATATATTAAAAGAGTCACCATAATATGACGACAACCCGTTTCAAAAGGCACAAATGAACAATTTTACGCAAGAATACATTCTCTATGTGCCCCAAAAATCCAAAAAAAAAAAAAAAAAAAAATGACATACTGAGAAGAAAAACACCGACACCTATAGTGGGAAGAATCATTTCTCAGTTAACTATTAGAACTATATTTAACAGTCATTTCCCAGTTGACTATTAGGGAAAACTTACCGTGTAAAGACAACTAGACTCGAACTGTTCCATGAAGAAACCATAACGTAAGTGCTTCGAAATTTTTGCCACGACAAAAGGAGTGAAGGATAGTAATTTACAACAGAAGGGTGTAGCACACTAAGGACACGAAAGGTGATGAATAGATGTGAAGCTACATTTGTTACTTCCCAACAGCTTTGACAATGCAAAAATCTCAATAGTGAAAGTGTTTTAATGTCATCAGTGAATATGTTGATCCAAATATTGTATGTTATAAATCATTTATTTGTGTACCACAATTAGAATTAGGTTTAATATTATTATATTATTCATTTAACGTTGTGTATATATTTTGTAGTAATGAATATATACAGCAAAATAAAAAAAAAAATAGAAATAACTTAAAATTATAATATACCAACCCATTTTTTAAAATTAAAATAAAAACGTGTTAGATATAGAAAAAAAAAAAAAAAAAAAAAAAATCTTTATTAAATTATAAGAAAAATAAAAAAATAAAAAATTATGCGGGGCTGCTAATCTTTTATAGGGACTTGTAAAAAAAACATAAAAAAAAATTAAAATTTTTGAAACTCCTAATGGGCAGTTACTAATGACGGGGCGTCATTATTTCATGGGAAGGGTGATATGTACCATGAGTAAGATGTGATGTAGTTGAAATACCAAAATAAAGTTCCTTTCTAAAGATAATTCCGAATCCTTATAATTAAGCTAAATCTAGTCGCAAAAAAGAAAAGTCCTTAATCAGCAAAAAAAGAGAAATTGCATTTCTAGCTTCAGTCAGACAACGGCGCTAGTCGTTCGAATTTCGCTAAGATAATTGTAGCAAAAAAAAAAAAATGCAATGCATAACATTTATAAGGAAGTTTAAAATGCAAAAAAATGTGTGAACTCCTGAATCATCTGAAATATCTTAAAGAAATTATTGGACGAGGATTCGCGTCCTTGGGCCACGTGAGCCAATGGTAAGCAGTCCCTAGGGCGCAGGACGAAAGAACTGCGTTTGGGAGTGGGGTAAATGTGTTTTTTAATTTTAATGTTAAGTTAGATCTAAAACGGTTCGTACCGCAAATAATCTCGGTCACCATTATTGTCATTGAAGTGACCCGTTGCTGTACAACTAAGCATGTAAGTTCAATAAATCTATTGTCTTTTTACATGTGTTTATTTCTCTTATATGTCTGAGTCTAGTCCGATAATAGGTAATTAGTTCGCCAGTCTCCAAGGTAAATGCTCCCAAAGGAATCTGATCTCCAGATAGCTCAAGGAAGAAGAAGCCACATTTGTGTGTCTACATATTCAATTTTCTCTCATTAATTGAGAGCGGCACCAGCCTAGTTGACACAATCTCCAGCGCTATAAGTGGCGCTATAGGAGAAATTTCTATCACCACAGTAGCGAATCTTCCCATTACCACAATATAAATTCTTTTATCGCTACAAATAGCCCGAGAAGAAGAGGCCACGCTTTTTCATTCCTACAAGCACCAAAAGTTGTCATCGCAACAGCTTAGAAAGAGTTTCTAACCCCTGCTAGCCTATAAGAATTCGTATCTCTTGAAGTCAGATCTAATTGGGCCGTGGAAACAAAGCTCTGAGACGTCAAAACTTATAGTTCAATAAATCATTAACTACTACTAAAAACTTTACATAACACATTATTATTATATTAATCATTAGATGGCACTAAGTGTTGCACACTAACCTAATAAGGATTCATCTCCACTTTCTTCTTCAGATGCTTCTCGTGCTGAATCAGCATCAGTATCGATATCAACTTCTTCTTCTACTTCATCTTGAGTTTCATCTAATCCCTCCTCATCTACCTTCATACTTAGGGAGGATTCAGGACGAGACGATGTCGTCGATTTTCTACTCCTTCTTCTCACACGGCCAACTGACCCTTCCTTCTCCTTAAATAACAAACGGTACTTGAATATAGATGGCTTTTTTTTTTTTTTTTTTTTTTTTTTAGGGAAAATTTTTAAAACTCTTTAAAACCTGATCAATCAGGAATTACCAAAGCTATGAGGTTCATCTCATTTAAAGATAAGGGATTTTAATATGAAATCCTCCATTCTGAAAAAGTTTTTTTCGAGTAGACCAGTCTAGGGCCCCAAAGTCTTATTCTGGCCTTGAAAGGGAGATAGGTGGCACCAGTCATTATTGTGATAAATAAGTTTCAGAATTCCAATTTTGATCTTTCTCAGTCTTTAATATCATCGTCATGGATACCTCATATCTTGAAATCGATTCCCCCAGACTGCAACCAGTTGAATTGTGGAATTAAACCACTAAAATTTTCATCAAAATGATACCCGTTAAGACGAAATTGTGTTGAGTCTTGGGGCTTGTACACTTGTGTCTTGCACTTAAAACATATGGAACCTACCTAGCTGGCACATATGAAGCAGGATACGCTGTGAATAAATAAAAACACAAAAATATGACGATTAAGTGTGTTTGGAGCTCAAAGACTTTTCAGTTGTAATCAAAAATTCCCGAACGAATCCCCATCCCCATCCGTGATGCTTCAGGAAATAGCGTCTCTAGGTATAGGCCTACCCCAGAGTGTGAATCAAGCTAAACTACTGGTTCTTTGTAATGGTAGTGCGCAATCAAGGACATTTCAGCATTACGAAGTTGTACTTCGGAAAACTTCCGATCAAAGCTCAAACATTTCTGGTAAAATATGAAGAATTTGGACAAATCCTCATCCATTAAAATGGATGATTAAAATTTAAAAGCTTTTAAAAGCTCAAAACTTCTTTAGGGGAGGAAAAGAGGAGAAACTGTTCTCAAAAAGAAACTTTTCCAGAAATTTTTCTTCAGAAAAGAAACTTTCTGGAGGAACTGTTTTTCTTCCGACAATCTTAGAGGAGAAGCAGGGCTTACGAGTGTGCACCCCCCCCCCTTAATTTTCAAAAATAGTTTAATATGTATAAATTCGAAACAAAAATTCAAAGTAGGTGCGATTTTGAAATGATAACTTACATCAATTGGTTGCTCACTAGTTTTGTCGCCTTGTTGCATTATTTTCTCTTTCCTAAGTAGTTCATAGTTTTCAGCTAGTATCTTCTCTACTTGTTCACGTTCCGCTTTGTCCACTTGCCTCTGAGACCTCCGTGGAGGGGACGGTGGGCATTCACGGTCCTGAAATTTAATAATTCCACAATTACTTGACAGCTAGACATCCTCTATAATGTAATCTGCACTCCACAATTGGAGGTAGTTATCTGTAAGGTGTCGAGATACAACAATCTCATTTCTGTTCTGAACTGTGATTTGAAAACTGTTCTGCCAGCTCTAATGATTAATTGATCAATTAAATTTAGTCCCAACTGTATATATATATATATATATATATATATATATATATATATATATATATATATATATATATATATATATATATATATATATATATATATATATATATATATATATATATATATATATATATATATATATATATATATATATCAGAAATTTACCTACATAAGCACCAGGCAACCAAAATAAGGCAAGCCGAAAAAACAAAACAAGAAAGTCCACTGACCCAAAAGTTCCTTAAAATCTTTACACATTTTGAAATTCATTTCAAACATATTATCAAAGATATTTGTAAAAGAATAACAATACGAATTAAATACCCAAGACCCAGGCGTGTGTTGAGTTCTATTAGTGAATACGTTGGCCTTGACATCTGAGCTCGAGCGCAAAACGAATCAAAAAGAATAAATTTGTGTTCAAATCTGAAAAAATACTACCTTTTATGAACATTAAACTTTTTTTTAGCCCCCTCTTTAGAAATTTGTTTGTAGGCTCGTTTGTTTCATACATCTCAAAATTTAATCCAAACATAATATCAAAGATACTAAAGAATTAAACAACAACAAGAATTAAACATTTAAGATTTGGATAGATGTTGGGTTTTATTCGGGTATACATTGGCTTTGACAACTAGGCTTGACGGGAGACCCATTAAGTCATTAAGACTCGTTGACCCATTAAGGCATTAAGCTAATTAAAACATATTAAGTCTCTTTCGTCTTGTTTAAAACTTAAGGTTCCAAAGAAGCAGCAAAACAAGATTCTACCCCTTCTTAGTTATAAAAATAAGCACATTTTTCAGAAAAAAAAACTATTCAACTCTTCAATTAGGAATAATACTTATTACATATTAATATCAATACTAATTTATATAATAATATTAATTTATATATTCTTAATTTAAGCAAGCATAGATAGATAGATGTATTAACACGAAAGCCCTATTAGGCCATGGTGAAACACAGCAAACAGGCAAAAAATACAACATACAAACTGAAACTAGCAAAACACTAGAACTTACTCAAGAAAATTTTCACAATACTTCAAACCTTTCAATATTTTTTGTATCTAAATTAAACTCACTCTTCAACATTTCCAAAATCCAATCTCTCTCCAACCTTTCTACCAAAAATTCCCATTCGCAACTCCCTCAATTCCTTGTTCGTTCTCCAAGAGGCATACAATTACAATAAGAATATGCTACATTATATACTTATCACGCAGTAAACAGATGTACGATTCGATAAAAAACGAAAAAAAAAAACAATTGTTAAACTGAAATGTTCTTATTTTAAGTTGAATAGGATGGGGTCACATATATATTAGCTAATATTCTAATGTAAATAATTATTATCTTTAGTGGCCGAGTGGATTGATCTCTGCTTGGCAATATTTGGCCTAGGATGCAAGCCCAGTTTCCGCAGGGCCGATACAAGGATGTTTGCAGTCAAGAAGCGCTACATGAATCCATTGACTAGACTAGTACATATATTATTAATAGTATCAGAATTAAAAATAAGTATTATTCCTGATTGAAGAGTTAAATAATTCAAACTGGCGAATACATTCATTTATGTATTGTCCACTGATGCTATACCCCATTAATAACTCCGAATTATCCATACACTGGAATTTTGCTAATACCAAATTGAGTAAAAATGTCAAAACGTCAACAAAATCGTCAAAAAATCTATTGATATTAAAGTGATTAGTGCGATTAGTACGAGAATAACACTGCCGCGATTAAGGTAGGAAATGACGTTAGCAGCTGGTTTTGTATTATATCAGGAGTTAAGCAGGATTGTGCTCTATCCCCCTTTATATGGATTATTTTGATGGACTTTGTCTTAAGGAGCACAGGAAAGGCAATGGGAGACCACTGAATCAAATGGGGAGGAAAAAGTCTCCTGGGCTTAGATTATGCTGATGATTTAAGCATCCTAGATGAAAGTGTGAGCAAAATGAATGAACTTTTAGAGGTTTTGCGAGTTCAGGGTGCTAGAAAAGGTTTGAAAATTAATGTTAAGAAGACTAAGTCACAAAGGATAGGAATAAGTCAAGGTGAAGAGATGACGTTGGGTAATGAAAAGATTGATCAGGTGGGTAGCTTCACTTACCTTGGTAGTATTATTAGTAAAGATGGTGGGAACAGTGAAGATGTTAAAAGTAGAATGGCCAAGGCTCAGGTCTTTTTTTCACAGTTAAAAAAAGTTTGGAAGAATAGGAAGATAAAACTGGAAACCAAGATTGAGACACTAGAAGCTACAGTGATGACAGTGGTCAAATATGGCTCTGAAGCATTGGCGCTCCGAAAAGCGGATGAAGATTTGTTAGATGTTTTCCAGAGGAATTGGCTGACTGACCGTATGTTAAACAATAGGCTGTACGAAAAATGTGGTTCAATACCGTTCTCTAGGGCTATAATGAAAAAAAGGTTGAGGTGGCTAGGGCACGTTGTGCGGATGAAGGATGACAAATTGCCGAAGATTCTTCTTTTCGGCGAACCGTCTAGGGCTAAATAGAAAGCAGGTTTTCCTCGTCTGGGGCGGGAGAACGTCATAAAGAAAGATTTAAAGGAAATGGGAACTTCGTGGGAGGGTGTAAAAGGGAGGCTTTGAATAGATTGGGATGGAGGAGAAGCGTGCGTAGCTGTCTTGGCCTCAGACGGCTTGGTGCTGCGGTGAGTTGTTAGTAATAGTAGTAGATACAGAGAAATACTCCTATCTAAATCCTTTAAAAAAGCTTCTGATGGTACCAAAAGTTACTAATGTCAAATTGAGTACAAATAAAATGTTCACTGCATGCATTTTACTGAAAACATAATCGGTTGCATTACAGCTGCTTAGAGTGGGATTGCAGGCTCAGATGAGTTCATACTTAGGATGATGAATCATCCTGGGAAACAGTAAAAAATGTACGGATATGAGGAAATGAGTAATATTCCTATTTAAATCCTGAATACAAGTAATAAATTTGATACATGCTAAGAAATTGTGAGTATGAAGTGGAATCATAACAAATGCCAGTATCAGGAGAAAATTTGCAATCATCCAACCGACAGCTTTAAAAAATATTTTTGTGTATATTTCTACGTAACACTGCTAGCTACAATCATCAAATTAATATATTCATCCCAAAAAAATTACTTACAATTGGGACAGTCTCTTCATGAACACTAGGCTGCAGCTCAATTTCTTCATGTATGATCTCTCCCGTTGTTGGTTCTGCCTCTTCTTCACTGTCATGAATGTCAACATTCTCAAGTTCTTCGGCAAGCCGTTGAAAAGGTGCTGCTGAATAGCAATGATCCATTGTTATCAATTGCAGCAAACCAAGACCTGAAAAAAAAAAAAAAAAAAAAATCAGATATCAACCCAAAAAAAGTGCAATATGAAGTAGGCTATTTCAAGGGTGGAGCATCGATGTTGCCTAACCCAGGGCCAGAGCAGCTTTAACGGCTCAAGTCATTTAAGAAGCAGGAATTAGCCAGCCAGTAAGTCAGCAAATGGGGTTCATCAGACACACAGGCAGGGGAATATCATTGGCACCAAAAGAAACATAATTTTTTTCCTATGAATTGTTACAGTTTTCAAATAATTACTCGGTTTCCCTTTTGCTGTCTTAAGATACCCATCCCACTAAGTGTGTGCACTAGGGATTAGGTGCCTGGAGTGGGTAGGAGAGTTTGTAACAGCAATTTGAGGCCACAAATCAAACAGAGTAAACACGTAAACACGTTTGGAAAAAGTTCCAAAACTTGCCAGTAGCAGAATTCGACAGAATTCTAAAAGCTGCCAAATCTGCCAACTAAATTTCACTTGGCCATGAAAACTGCAAATTCGCATTTTTACTATGCTACCACACTTTTTCCATGGGGGCATGCAAAATTCCTGATACAGTAGATATTTTCCAAGCTTTCTGTACCCCATCGAAAATAGGGCAAATCAAAGGTTCATTCAAAAATGCTTTTTTTTGTTAAATAATAGTAATAACGCATAGCCTTTTCATACTCAGATGCTAGACCCATACTAGCTAGGGCTACAAGTGGCATACCAGTGGCTAAGTAAATGTTCTAAGCAAAGTAAAATGTCAACCTCAGTAGTCTTATTTGTACTATGTACATCTGAACCGCTACGAGGACTGGGAAAAGCATTTAAGTTGTCCAGCTCGAATCTCACGCAATATCACTGCCGGTTATAAATTGGAACCCAGTGATAAATCGCACATCGGGGGGGGGGGGGGTATCATCCTCAAAGACCCACATCGCAAATGGAAGGGTTGTATCAGTCTGTATTAATTTAATTCCGTCAGTTTAAGTTGGAGCTTACGTCAAAATCTTGTAGTCAATATGCCGTCCACTTCTTTTGACTTCATTGACATGAAATTAAGGCCTATTTATTTTTAGTGGCAATACATGAATCAATTATTCAGTGAATTTTCAGGATGTGGTGTCACAAAGGTCCTTGAATTGTTATAAAATATGTCACGACTGCTCCACATTGCACACCAATGCCTAAACTAGATAATGTGCTAAGGACACAAGATACAATTTTAAAGCCTCTTACCATCTGCACCACTTTCCAGCTCTTCCGCGTCTATATTTTCATCTCCTTCAACTCCGCTATCAGTTGTTGCAAAGTATTCAAGTATTGGCTCTTCGTCTTCTTCTAAAAGTAAATAAATAACATTTGATTGGATATATATATATATATATATATATATATATATATATATATATATATATATATATATATATATATATATATATATATATATATATATATATATATATATATAACCACCATCTGCAAAAGATTATAGTGGAGCAAGAAAAAATAAAAGGAAAAACTAAATACACCAATATAAAGAAACATTTAAGTTATTATTATTGGAGAAAAACGTCGTCTATTCAGTATCACTTTTATCACAGACTTCTCACGGATTCTCGATCATTCTTTGACTGGATTCATAATTTCAATTTTTTCAAGACGGGGATTTCGGTGCCGCTTAGGGATAAACATTAGAAACTTTGTGTATCTCAAATAGCACTTATTAACTTTATCTATGTCACTCTCGGCAAGTAGATGAGCCGCACCGGCGAGGTAAATAACGTGAGATTGGCACACTGAACGATAAGCAAGTGATTTCCTGGAGTGTCGCCCCCGATTTGGAACAACAATCTCGTAAGCACGTTTAATGGCGGTGGTTGTGTGCTTCACAATGGATTTCCTGATTTTGTGGAGCGATTGAGAAATCATTAACCCGAGGTATTTCAATTATGACACAGCAGGGACTGAATGATTCACAAGAGAAACACTATTGCTCTTAGCCGTGTTGAAAGCTAGAAACTCGCACTTTTCAATGTTAATAAAAAGTCCGATTGACTGAAATTCGTTCTGCAGTCTATTTAAGTTATCTTGCAAGTCTGTCTTCGATCTGCCAAGAAGAAGAACATCATCGGCGTAAGCTATATAAGATAAGTTGGTACCATCTTACATGGTTCAGAATCTGAGAAATTGCATGTTTGAAAATGACAGGACTAAGAACACTGACTTGCCTCACGCCTATTTTGACTTTACTTGGTTCTGAAACTGTGTCTCTCCATTTGGCAGATACTGTTGAATTTGCGTAACAAAATTTTATAGTTTTGACGATACTTACACTTACACCGCTGTGCAATAGAACGCCAAGAGATTGCATACTATTAAACGCTTTCGATAAATCAACGGTGCACACGTAAAGAGGTGACTTTTTACTCTCCGAATCCATTTGCACGTTTTGCTAGTAGTCTACATGCCTCTGGGCAACCAAACACCTTTTTGGAATCCAAGCTGGTCATCTCCAAAAATTCCGATGTCTAACTCGAGAAAAATAGCATATTCAAATATGTTACTCAAAATGCACGATACACTGATAGGTCTGTAAGTTTTACAATCATTGGTGTTTTTCCCTTTCTTCGCAATCGATGTTATAATTCATTTTAGGAAACTGTAGGGAACAATGCTCCTAGTAACGTACATTTAGAAAAGAAGTTGCAGATGAGAATAGGAGCTATCAGGTAAGTTTTTTAAGTGCATTGTTGAAAGACCGTCAACGTCTATCCCGTTCTTACCTTTAGCCAGAACTGTTCTTACGGCGGTTTTAACCTGTTTCAGCGATACGGCGACACGGCAATCCTGTCCTGAAAAACGCCTAAGCTAGCTAGTAACCTCCTCTTCATAATATTTGCTTATGGCAAGATTTTCGATCCCGTATACTGACGTGTAATAAGAATTTCAATCATCCATAGTCATAGGAGAACTAGGTGAACCATCGGTTCGGATTATATTTTGCCACGAAGTCTTATTTCCGGTGAAATGCTGTCCGATAGTGCGGTATTTTTTCAGCTCAGCTTTATATTTTCGTTTAGTGCTCGTTTCAACTCAAAAATATTCCCGTATACGGGTCTTCCACATGCAATCCAAATACTCAGCCACATTTTTGCGCGTTGCTTTGCTGTCTGAAGATCAACAGACTTGGAACATCTCGGTTTTTGTGTGTCAATCTTTACACTCCTAGTAGGGACTTCTGTTGATTCGGCCACTTTCATGCCATGAACAATCTGATAGTAATAAGTGTTAAGATCAATCATGGCAGATGTTCAGGAAGACTGGAGCATAGTACGTGGGATGGCACTTTGATGCAAGAAAGAATTGAAGAGACATTGCCCATACACAAATCAGCATCTCGTTTATTCCAATTCTTCTTCTGCACCTAGCTTCTTGTCTTTTGAATATTCATGTTCTGTGATGGCTGTAGATGAAAAGATAGAACACGATGATCACTAATTGGATCATCTGTGTATACTGTGACGGGAAGATAAGGAATAGATATACATGACACAACGTGGTCAATATTGGATGCATGTCCACTAGAATGGGTATATGTAAAATCCAAAGACTTTGGCCAAATTTGAAAGGAAGCGGGTAGGCAATTTATAAAAATGTCAGAGTGGATATTGTCTTTTGCTGGTTCGTAGTTGAAGTCACCAGCCATTATCCGTTGCTCAAGAGATTCCAGATGTCACCGAAGTGCATCAGATGCTTCAGAAAACTTTGTCAGCGAGATAGCATTATTATAATTAGTAGGCATATATATATTTATTAACTCAGTACCCACAGCAAAAACAGACAAAAAGTTATTTTTTTTAATTGGCAACTTTGCTGATAATTCTTTCCTTGTGTATATTAAGGCCTCCAGACGGACGTCCTGCCGTTAACTTAGCAGGCTGAATGAACAGGTCGTGCGATTTAAGTCTATTTAATAAATTTGCATTCAATCCAGAGAGCATTTGTTCCTGAATGAATAGCACATCGTACAGTTGAAGGAGATCATCCAGAACCTTTCTTTTATTGTAGCATCTGTTAATATTCAGCCTTAGAGCTTTTATAGGACTATTCATGAGTAAATCTTATTTCTCAAATATTTTTTTTAGTTTCTGACATTTTAGGCTAAAACAGACGTGTGGTTCATTGTATGAGATACATTTGGGTCCTGCATTACATGGCAAGTCCTTGCTACTGATTTCAGGTCCGGAACATAAAGCACACTTGGGATCACTTCTACAGCTTTCAATAAAGTGGTCGAAGCTTTGGCACCTAAAGCACCTTCGTGGGGCCTGCTTGTACTTGACCACTCGAAAAAATTCATATCCCAATTTAATTCCGCTGGAAATATACATTTATATATATATATATATATATATATATATATATATATATATATATATATATATATATATATATATATATATATATATATATATATATATATATATATATATATATATATAGAATGAACATAGGACTATGGATATAAGAGCCGTCACCAGCAAAGCACAGATAAATATAAAACAAGGCACAATAAAGTACATGACTATTAAAACTAAAATTAAAACAGTTCTAGAATCATCAATTCAAGGAAGCTCAATTAGGACGGAAGAAACATGCAACTAGCCTCAAAGGTCATTTTGATATTGGATTATTCATTGGTGTTAAACATTGTTTTTGCAATGAAATTTGCTAAATCATTTTAATTAAATTTGCATATAATGCGTTGATTGAATATTTTACCAAATCTGTATTTAAAAGAGTATTATAACTTAACTAAAGTTATTTTTATTGTTTCTCGAAACAAGTGCAGTGGAACGCGGACCTGCTGATGTATCGAAGTTTCCTAAGCAGCCAGAGGGGTTTCTTAGCCTATTTAGTTTTTTTCTTTTATGTTCTTTGGCTATTATCCAACATAGGGAAAATTTCTAGGGGGGAGGGGGGAATTTTAATATCAAGAAAAGTGAAGAATTTATGGAAACACATGTTCTGCCCGAAATAAATGAAACCATAATTTGATATCTGCCATCATTCCGCATTCTCCGATAAAATGCATTGCTGCTTTGGACAAAATGTGATGCAAACATTTGGCTGGGGATATTGAAAAGGTGCAAGTTCACAAATATAAATTTTAAAGGAGAAAAAAACGCAACACTATTGCGCTTGACCTGGTGCTGGTAATTTATTGAACTTACCTTTGTTTTCTATTTCATTTGTTCTGCTCCTGCTAAATTTTCTATTACACTTATATTCAAGGTAGCATTATTGCTTTTTTTATTATTATGTTTTTTACAGAAACTTGAAGCCTAGACATGACTGAAAAATGAAATAAAAACAAACTACGACAAAATCGTCAGCATACTGCTTGCTTTCAATGCTTGAAGGAGGAAATGTCTAGTCAAGATTACTAAAGAGTTTTTTTGACTTTGCACTTTTACCTGGAACCAAACCACCAAGGGTCTTGTCCCATCAAAATTCATCTGTTAACTTTCTTCAAGCAAATGGGGTCCAAAAATTTAGGCGGTCCAAAATTATATATATATATATATATATATATATATATATATATATATATATATATATATATATATATATATATATATATATATATATATATATATATATATATCTGCTTATTTTGTGTTTCTTTTCAATATAATAGTTGCTACTGACCACAGTTTATAGAATTATCCAGTAAGTTTATCGCAGATCATTTCTGGTCTTCATTCTCGGTACGAACAAAAAGCTCCTCCCACTTCTTTCTGCATTAGCGGGTTAGTCTGTTTCCGTCAATCAATGAGAAATGGTTACAAAGCGCATTATTCGTAATAGCGGGTTTCCACTTCTTTCGTGTCCAAGAGAAATCTGACTCGTCTACCCGTGAAAAGATATAATGCCGCTTATGTTTCTATCTGCAAAAACGTTCTCTGGAGCACTCGCACCTTGGTCCGGGTTTTTATAATGGGTGAGATAGGGAAAGATCATACTGGATAATTATATAAACTGTGCTACTGACATAACACCCCGCCCCCCTGATGGTTCCTTATAATGGGCCTATTGGTCCTTTTTTCAGTTTACAGCCTTTCACAAACTTTGTAATTATATTCTGATAAGTTCAAACTTAAATTTTACGGGTTTGACAGAAAATAAGACGTACACATGACTTTTTTAAAACTTATGTATATCCTAAATTGTAATTTGAGCCCGTGGTATCAATTCTCAAAAAATAGAGTGGGGAAGGTCAAAATGATTTTTACAAAATCTAGGGTGGAGGGAGGCAATTTGGCGTTTTTTGGGATGGAAAAATCAAAAGAATGAATTTCATTGTTTTAGTGTTTTATTTTAATTTGATATATACCCTGGGGCTATATATGGGACCACCAGGGGGAAGGGAGGGTGCATTGTCAGGGTAAAGACTATTATACTGAAAAGGAGCATGCAATAAGGCATTTAATGGTACTACCTTTGTTTTATTAGGATTTTCCCTCAAAAGAGCCCATCTCTTACACTGTTATTCAAACTTCATACCTCCCCTTGAAAATTCCCCTACGACTCTGGTCTCAAACTAATGTTCGACTTAATATCCAAAATACAAAAGAAGTATTTACCTAGAATACCAGAAAGACTATCGCCAAGAATTTGTTTTGCTTGCTCTGATGTTAAAGCTTGTTCAATCTTATAGAGTTCTTCTTGATCAATGCTGCTAAAGAAATTGTTCCCAGAATTCTGAGCCATGGTGCGGTCTGTCACCCCGGATTTATCTTCTGTTAATTGAACAAGACTCAAATTCTCCTTCTCTAAAAAATTAGAATCAAATTATAACAAAGTTACAATAAAATTATTTAAGAAACATTAAATTCTAGATACAATAATCTATTTATAAATAAATAGATTTATTAAAGAAACACATGACAAACAAATAATTGTAACTAACTACCTCCCCTAAAAAGCAAAACCTGTTCATGGGGTAAGTAGAGAAAAAAAAAATCCCTAAAAAAAAACACTTGACTACCAACACCACCATATTAGACAATAAGTATGAAAAAATAGACATCATTATTTTACCTCTGGGAAATATGCATCATCAAAATCTTCACAAAATAAATCGAAACTCATATTTTACAAAAAGCAATTCCTTAATGGTTTTTCTATATATATATTGAGGTCCTCAATAATCTTAATATCACTTTTCAATTTCCGCGTACCTCTATATAAGACAGATAAACACGAAGGGGAAGAGAGGCCTCTAGGTACATAGAAATCAACACTACCCCTTGTATTACGAGAATGAACAGTTGACCTGACGCACAGTAAATCATTGAAACAAAGAAGCTGAATATTCTGGTCCAATAAACCACAAAATATAAAATTCGCGAATCTGTGAAATAAACAATCTTATTAAAAAAAGAAACAACTATTCTAAATGGAACAGTCAAAATAATTACTGTAGAATTGGATTATCAGACGAAATTAGTAAAGGTAATAAAAATAACAGACACACACTTTTTGGCAGTATCAAACTGGAAACTGTCAAGAAAACATTATTACTACATTACATAAGAATATACATCTGTTATTTTTTGTCTTTTGAAAACAGAAATATAATAAAACTCTTCCCCGCACTTTCAATCGGTCTCCACTAGAGTATTGCTAACCAGTATGATATACTATGTGACATTAGGGGAGTCTCACTCTTTAGAGATGATACTGGTTAGGGCCTTAGTGATTGCATCAAGGGAGCCTAAGGTCCCTTATTTGGGTTTGCTTAGGTACTTAAAGCTTGAAACCCAAACTGAACACCGTCAGAATCTCTGCCAGTACTTTGAATTGTCCTTTTTAACCACTATTTTCCCTGAGATCATTCCCCGTGATCCGTTCTTTTAGGTGATATTTGTCTTGCACAATTATGTGCAACCTTGAACCTTACAAGGACACGCCAAATCCTTCAGGCTCATATAATGTGCTCTAAAAGATTACCATCCTTTAAAAACAGAGATTCATCGATCAGTAACAAGGGTAACGTTAAACCTAATGAATTTTATACATTTCGAATCAGCATAAAAGCCAATACTTTTTGTCTATTAATTGTTATCTAAATTCATTTTTTTTATCCTTTCCTCCAGTCTAGAATCTCTCACAAAGCGGCAGCCATTGTTCCCAAACTGCAAATGATTATCCAGAAACACACAAGCTGTGAACAAAATTTTGTTCCCATTTTTTTCTTGCACTAACATAATTCTGAAATATGAGCGTAATTATGTGACGTATTTTTTTTTTTTATTATTTGTTAAATTTAATGCTGAACTGACTTTATACATTTTTGCTTCATTTGTCCCTTTGTTGTTTGTATAGCAAGTATTATGACGAGAAAGAAAAAAGTTTCGGCGTGTTGCCAGCTGTGAGTCTTTTTGGAATAAAAAGATTTTGGATTTAAATTCAATTGCGCAAAAATCTAATTCTACATAGTTAGACACAAATCAAAATAAAATGATCATGTAAGAAAACCACTATGAAAACTAACATCTTCTACAGAAATGACATAAAATAATTACTGAATTGGATTTTCAGATTGAACTTGCATGAAGAAATAAAATGAAAAAAAAAGAATTTATCAGCAATATAGCGTTTGAAACTGGTACAAAAATAATGGGACTAAAGTATACAAAATTATGCTGAATGTTTTTGTCACTCCTGACGCTTTTGTCACTCCCTAAACATAATACTTGACTTCACCTTGGCCCCTCCAAGCCCTCCCAGAAAGTCTTACCTCGATCCCCCAGTCATTTCCAAGATATTACAGACACACTGCCTTGATAACCCGGGTGAATGCAATGTCTTTTAATTTGGCTCACTTCTTCACCATGAATGGATCCAGAGAACAGCTAGAACTAATAGTTGACTAATAGATACTAGTAGTTAACTAATAGAACTAATGGATATACTATAGAGAATAGCTAGAACGAACAGCTTAGAACTAATAGAACTTCTAAACACTAGATGTGAAGCCCTCTCGCCCATGAAACATCCTGAAAGTTCCATCTCAATCCCGACCGTTACCGAGACTGACACTGTCACTTATATGTGAACGAATTCTGATTTGCATGGGGGCTTATAGCACAAAAAAGGAGAGGTGAATTACAGACATAGCATTTCTACCTGCACACTACATGAGAATTTCAGCTGCAACCCCCAGGTCACTCCCCACATGTTGCAGATATACTTTCTTTACAGCCTGAATAGGCAAAGTATCTTTAAATCTGCCTCTGTCCCATCCCAAAAGCCAAAATTTGAGGTTCGCTTGACCCCCCAACACCTCTTGAAAGTTTCAAATCAATTTCCCAAGCCATTTTTGAGATATGATGAATGCCCTATTTTGTTAACTTTTGTAAACAATAAGTCTTCCGACTTAAATTGCTACTTTACCTTAAATTTGATTTTAGTCCCACGGGGCTTAAAGTACAAACACTTCTAGACTCATTTGAGGCAACACATGTTTATCCCTTCTCTGCCCCCTACCCCATGCCAAAATTTGAGGTAATATTTGAAAAGAGTCCCTCAAAATTTTAATTTGGTCTCCCAAGCCGTTCCCAGGATATTGCAGATACATTACCTTGTTAACCAGACAACACAAAATCTCTTTTAATTTATCGCTCTCCTCCTCCCAATATAAAATTCTAACACCCTCTGACCGTCCTATCTTTATTTCCTATGCTACCTGGAAGTTTTAACTTCATCCCCCGAGCTGCATCCGAGATATTGCACCCTCCGAGTCATTTTTTAATATCCACTCCCTCCCCTGTCAATACTCCCTGAAAGTTTCAACTTCATACCCGACGCTGTTCCTGAGATATTTCAGAGGCACCATTTTGACAAGCTGGCGAAATATAAAGTCTTTTGATTTACCTTGCTACTTACCAGAGAGTAGATTAGAAGTTCCATTAGAGTATGCAGTACAATAACATTTTGGTCTTACTCCCTTTTCCTTCTCAAGAGCTAAAACTTACAGAGCCCCTTCTCTCTCTCCCAAACACAAAATTTTAAGTTCCTTACCTCCCCTTCCTCTCCCTTTCCCTAATAGCCCCATAAAGTTTCAACTTCACCCTCCAAGACATTCTCAAGATACTACAGATATACTCATTTAATGACATAAAAACACATAGCTTATTTTTATTAGAAAGATCACAGATACGTGTTTATTTATTTATTTTTCTAGGGGTGGTCATATGGAACCAGTGGTCCTAGAACATCAAGAGAGGGCTCATTCAAGCGTAAATCAAAAGCTCTAGTGCCTGTTTTGAGTGACCAAAAAGATTGGAAGGCAACTAGCCCCGCCCTCGCAGGAGAGGGGGAATTTTTGGCAGGGGGATTTTACACAAGAAGAATTTTCCCTGGAGCCTTTCGGGAATTTACACAAGCCTTCCCTTTTCCCTGGAGAATTTTCAGGGGGGGGGGGGAATTTTACACAGGGGTGGGAATGGAGATTTCCTTGCATTATTTGAAAAATGATCAGAAATTAAATGAAAATGACAAAAAAGGTTTTTCTACTGAAAGTAAGTAGCAATGTTAAAACTTAAAACTAACATAAATCAGTCTGTATATTACGGGGGCTGCCCCTTCCTCAACCCTCGCTCTTTCCCTGAAGTTTGACTTTTCGTCACAATTCTTTAAGATATCATTTTAAGCTTTAATGTTGCTACTTACTTTCAGTTGAAAAAACTTGCTTGTTTTTCTATTTAATTCTACTGAAAACTTATCTTTGAACAATGACTAATTTACATAGTTCAGGGCTACTATCCTAGAAGCTGTGGGGGTGATGTCAACCCTGGAAGTTTTCTTATTAGACCTTTTGTCTTTTCAGAAAAAAACAATTCCAAAAGTCTGGTCCAATATCATGGGGGATGGGTTGCAGAAAAGGACATGAGAGGGAGACTATTCACCCTCCAATCAATTTCGACCCTTTTAAAGGGTTCTAGAACTTCCAACTTCCGATCGAAAGAGCCCCTAAACAGTCTCTACAACCACCCCTTCTGTAAATGTATTTGAGGAGCTACGTTTGTTGGCCCTTTTTTAGAGGGGAGGGGGAATACTTTTTTTTTTAGATTTTTCCTTCTATATTGGGTTGTTCCTTAGCTCAAGAACTTAAGAATACAAGTTTTGAGCCAATTATGGAAAGGTTTTTAGCGCTTTGTTGAGTCCCATTTAGGGGGAGGGCAATATATTTTTTTTTCTTTCTATTCTTCCTTCGGCTTTGGGGTTTCCTTGCCTAAGGACCTTATAAAACAAGTTTCAAGATGATCAGGGAAAAACTTTTCTAGCCCTATTTTCCTGGGGAGGGGGGCATATTCTGGAAAAATGTTTTGTTTACATAATATTCTTTTTGATACAAGAGCTTATGGCTGGAAGTTTCAAACTGATCAGGGACAAAAAGTTTTTTGGCCCCATTTCTGGGCTCCTTAACCCCCCTCCATCCCACAACAAAATACCAGATAATTTTGATCCAGAAAACAATCCTGAAAGTTTTAAGCCATCCGCACATCCAACATAAAGCAAGCTTCACCTTTTTTCATAAAAAAAACTTTATGTAATTGACAATTTGCACTATCCATGGCCCTTGCCCATGAAGCTGTTGGGGGTCATTCCGTGGATGCAAATTTGCATTATTATGAACAAAATTCCAATGTCAAATTTTCAATCAGATGACTTGGGGGCTAAGGGGAGCATGGTATTAAAAAAGGTACAGAAGGAGGGCTGGTTGCTCTCGAATTATCTTCCATTCTTAAAAGGTGCAGTAGAGCTTTCCATGCAAAGCAGCAAGAGAACAAATGAACACTGGCGGCCCATAGCTATTTACTTAGCTAGCACTAAATCCCTACCTCTGAATGCAGCAATTATTTTTATTTTCTTATTTCTCATATTTTCAACAATCAAATATGATCTTATACAAGACACTATATTATTTTGTTGCATTCAACATTTATACTTATGTGAATCACGGCCTAACATACCCTCTGCTATTCTACAAATAATGTGTTAGCTTTTGGCCCTTGATGCTAGGGGAAATAACGCAAAGGAAGACCCAGAGTCAAATGCAACTTTTTTGTATTATCAATAATGAAACAAGTTCCTTCTTTATCTAAGTCTTCTTCTCCAAAAATTAATTGTTTACTCCTTTGAATATTGTTTCTCATTTTTACTTTTAGCTATGTATAGACTCACTTCCATTTCCATTCTTCTATAAAAAAAGTTTAATTCTTTGAATATTAATTTTCAGCTTTATTCTCAACAGTACATATATTTGTTTCCTTT
Organism: Artemia sp. Qi Xiang Cuo; assembly: GCF_049724085.1. Classification (NCBI taxonomy): domain Eukaryota; kingdom Metazoa; phylum Arthropoda; class Branchiopoda; order Anostraca; family Artemiidae; genus Artemia; species Artemia sp. Qi Xiang Cuo. The sequence goes on along the minus strand of NC_142802.1, from coordinate 3,096,032 downwards.
TTCAAATTTCCACTACAAAGAAATATTTCAGTTCTTTGTATATTAGTTCTCATTTTATTTTCAATTATGTATATGCTCAGGCATAACTTGAAATAACAGAAGAAAAATTGGTGAATTATAGCCTAAAGGAAAATCATAAGAAATTATATGAAAATCCCAAGATTTCACAGGGGAGGGGATGGCCCAAAAACCTTCCTCCAAACCCCATACAAACGTGCCTATACATATGTTTTGTTTTCTTTTATGTTAGATCAGAGCAATTACCTTCTAATAATATGTTACTTAAAGGAACCAAGATAGAGGCATAAAAATGCTTAGAGACATAGAAATGAACTTACTAGCAAATCTTCTCAGTGAAGTTTCATCGACGAGAATATTTTCGTTGTTGACGACTATTAAAATTTTCGCTTGATTTGTACAACCATTCTTTGTTTCAGCAATAAAACTGTTGGACATCACTATCCAACCACTAAAACAAGATAATATCATATAAGAATAATAACAACTAAGAAACAAGTTGACAGAAATATAATAATAATAATAATAACATTTATTCACCCACCATCTACAAAAATAGATTATAGTGGAGCACTACAAAAAGAAAAAAGAAAAGAAACCAGCTTCAAAAAGATAAAGATACAACACTCAGTGTAATTCAAGATACTCAAATAAATGCAGGTGAGAAACGGCATCTATCTTATTTAACTTTTAGCACTGAATTATTTCGAATGCCAAACCATTGTTTGGATGGCTCTTTAAGATCATATTTTTTAAGGCAGGAATTCCTATAACGCGTGGGTATGTACAGTAAAATTTTGCAAATTTATAGTATCACTTTTTGACATTTTCAATGTCTCTCACTGACAGCATGTGGGATGCACCGGCAAGGTAGGTTATGTGTGGTAAGCACACTGAACAATAAATCAAGGCAAGAGATTTCCTGGAGTAGCGTCCACGATTCGGCACTACAGACGCATAATGGCTTTAGTTATTTGCTTAACAATTGCTTGTCTAGTTTTAATGATTGTTTCCGCAATCATAATACCAAGATATTTCAGCTCCGATACTGTAGGGACAACATGATTTCCAATAGTGACAGCATCACTTTGCGGTGCATTAAAGGACAAAAATTCACACTTAACAATGTTGAGAGAAAGCCCAATAGATTGAAGGTCACTTAGGAGTCGATTAAGGTTCTCTTGCAAGTCTGCTTTGGATCTACTGAGCAGAAGGACGTCATCAGCGTATGCCAAGTAAGATAGGTCAGTGCCATGCAATAGGAGAGAGGGCGAGATACGGTCCAGAATCTTAGAGATGGCATGTTTGAAAATAAGAGGACTAAGAACGCTGCCTTGCCTCACACCTCTTCTGATTTTCGCGGGATCTAAAATTGTACCTTTCCATTTGCCAACACAGTCAAATTTTCGTACCAAAATTTCAGAGTCTCACTATGCTCAAACTTACTCCATTGTGCAGTAGAGCACTCATTGCTTGCATGTGATTGACGCTATCGAACGATTTCGATATATTAATGGTGCACATATACAGAGGCGACTTTTTTCTTTCTGAATCCATAAGTACTTTAGCCAGAAGGTGGTGAGCCTATGGGCACCCAAGAGCTTTATGGAACCCAAGCTGATTGTTCCTAAAGTGCCCAGTATCAAGCTCAGAGAAGGTCACATTTTCAAACACTTGACCCCTTTCAGGAAAGAGTTTGGAACGAAACCCCTAGTGATGCACATCTGGAAGATAAGCTGAAGATGGAAATAGAAGCAATAAGGTAAGTGCTTGAGGTGTTTTATTGAAAGACCATTGGTCTCCATCCTATTCTTTGCTTTGGAAAGTACTTAATGATAACTAGATATTTCTTATTAAACGGAATCTGTAGAATAAAAAGATTTGATCAAGAGATAATATTTGACACACAAGAAAAGTACTGCCCCTTTTTACATATTATATGCACATAGGGGAGTAAATATTTTATTTTATCAACCATTTTTGGATGAAGGTATAACAAATAATCATTGATCATTGATTGGTATTTGTGACTCATATTATCTAGCTTAAAGCAATACATAACTAACCCTTGCTTCTAACACATGCAACTCCATGCAAAATTGCTTGTTTTTATCATCTGTCATAATTAATTGATCAGCTGATCAAGACAGATTGATACACACTTTAAATACTAACACATTTCTCAAAATATGAGTCAAGGCTTAGCATAAAAATCCTTTAATTTCTTTTATATGGCAAGTGCATACAGGGTAAACATTTGAATGGGGACTAGTTGATTGTGTCAAACAGTTTGTGGTAACAAACTATAAGTAACAAGCAAGATACATCAGAAGAATCATATTTTTATGCTGATTTCAAATATATAAGTTCCATCAAGTTTAATCTTACCCATCAAAAGTTACGTGCCTGAGAAAATTTGCCTTATTTTCAAAAAAGGGGGGAACACCCCCTAAAAGTCATAGAACCTTAATGAAAATCACACCATCGGATTCAGCGTATGAGAGGACCCTCCTGTAGAGGTTTCAAGCTCTTATCAGCAAAAATGTAGAATTTTGTATTTTTGCCAGAAGAAAAATCATGGATGTGTTTATTTTTTTTTTTTTCAGGGTTGATTGCATCAACCCAGTGATCCTAGAATATCTCAAAAGGGCTCACTTGAACAGAAGTTAAAAGTTCTAGTGCCCTTTTTAAGTGGCCAAAAAATGGATGGCAACTAGGCCCCCTCCCACGCTCATTTTTTCCCAAAGTCACCCAATCAAAATTTTGAGATAGCCAAGTTCTTTTAACTGAAAGTAAGGAGCAACATTAAAACTTAAAACGAACAGAAATATTCAGTATATGAAACGGGCTGTCCCCTCCTCAATGCCTTGATCCTTACGCTAAAGTTTGACTATTTCTCACAACTTTATTTTTTAAAACAATAAAAAACTTTAGCATAAAGAGTGAGGCGTTGACGAGGGGACAGCCATGTCCATATACAGAATAATTTCTGTTCGTTTTAAATTTTAATGTTGCTCCTTACTTTAACTTAAAAAAACAGTTTTATATGGTGTCTGCCTTAAGACAGTACTGATAAAAACATGCAACTTTTCCTATCCAACTTTTCCAATCCCTAAAATGGAGATTCTTTTAAAGTAGACATTAGCTATAGCCTATATTCAATAGGCAATCAATATATTCAATTAGAAATTAAGTAAGAACTCAAATTTGAAGTTCCTTCCTGCTTAATAAATCCACCAGATCAGACAGAAAGAATATTAAAACTAAGCATTCTCTTTGAATTACTGAAATTTATATTTTTTGGATCTAGCCTGAGACTTTCTGTGAATAAGCAGATTATTTTATTTAAAAACTATTTGTTGGTGTAGGTAGCCTAAATATTTTTTGTGTGAGCAGAATTTTTTTTTGAAAACTGCAGCATTCTCACAACACAGTAGAAAAATTGCACTTTGGTTGCAAATTTAGCATTAAAATTAAAAAACAAAAATCATAATAAAGAAGAAGAAAACCCAATCAGGAAAATTTTTAGCCACAGAAATTCCTCTGTAATAACTCAGTCAACTGAGCCAAATCACGCCACAAGAACGCCACAATCAAGACCACTCCAATGTCCCACTAACGTACATGCCTCTTTCTACCAATAATAATTGTTTAAATGTTTATGGGCTTGCATCACCTAATTCTGTCTCTCAATGGTCTATTAGTGCACACAATAATAATAGTTTCCTTTCTGATGCTGACACTTCTCTTGTTTCTTCAACAGCAACTTGTTTAGCTGATTTCTCTTCTTTGTTGTTTCATAGTGCTGTATCCAATAACCTTACCAGTCCTTTCGATCCTGCATCGTCGCAGATTCCTACATCTCAGGGGATGAGATTCCTTAGCTCCAGTGTAGATAGCCTCCCTAATAAGCTTTCTGAACTTTCTTTTCGTATGAAATCTGAAGGAGTTGATGTTGCTACAATTACAGAAGTTTCACCAAAAAATACCTTGTCAGTTTTAACTCCTGATGAAATCAAAATTAATGGTTACCAACTATTTTCTAATCTGAATTCCCCACTTTGCCACCAAGGAGTGTGCCTTTATATAAAAGATGGACTAAATGTTAGTCTCATTCAATTCGATTCTCTGAATACTGATGGAATTGAGTCTGTGTGGATTAAATTACATAATCAGAGAACTTCAATTGTAGCGGGTGTTGTTTATAGAAGCCCCAGTGCTCCGTGTGTTATGGACTCGGAATCTAATTTAACGGCCATGTTGCCTCATTTGATGGCCGACTTTTTCAGTTACGATCTTGTCCTTATGGTGAACTTTAACCTTCCTGACATTATTTGGACTGAAGGTTCTGACTTTTGTAATAGATACTAGTTTTTTTTGTCTACCTGCTCTGATTACTTTCTTTGTCAAACAATATCACAACCTACTTGTTAAAGGGAGGGTAAAGTCTCCAGGACTCTTGATCTGGCTACACTCAGTAACCCTGACCTTCTTATTAAGAATGTAATAGCCACGCCTGTTGGTAAGAGTGACCATGTTGTAATTATTTCAGTTATGTCTACCTACCTTTCGGCCTTCTTCTAAGCAACAAAAGTATGTAAACCACAAAATAATCTCTGAAAAACTAGCCAAAGTCAACTGGAAAACGCTTATTACTGATGATATTGAGAAGTTGGTCAAATGTAAAAACAAAAACTATAAATGTTGAAAAGTCATGCACCAGAATTTATCAGGTAAAACAGGCAAACAGTTTACCTTTTTTAACTACTAAAGTTAGTAAGCTAATCAATAGAAAACACAGACAATGGAACCGTTATAGAAAAAATAAGACCACAGAAAATTATCTAGTCTTCAAATCCTTTCATAATCAAACAACAAACCAAATACAGGTGTTGAAGAGAAGGTTTGAGGAAAAACTGGCAGAGGAAGTTAAGGTTAACCCTAAATCTGGCGTTATGCCACTCAAAAATGTAGCAGCAGATGCACAATCCCAGATATCCTGCATGATAGTAAATTGGTTGCTGATCCTGAACTGAAAGTTGAAATTTTCAATCAACATTTCCCTTCTGTTTTTTTTTGTCCAACCCCAATGTTGTATATCCTACCCCTCCCTTATATGATGTATCACATAATATGGAACCAATTCTGACTACAGATACTTTGGTTCTAAAGGAACTTACATCCCTCGAACTGAATAAATCTGCTGGACCAGATGGCATTCACCCATATATTCTACACAAATGTCGTACAGTCTTGTGTCAACCTCTTTCCCTGCTGTTCAAATTATCATTAAATCTTTCTAGACTACCTCAGGATTGGAAAACTGCACGTATTATTCCTATTTTTAAAAAAGGCAGAAAGGACCTAGGTGAAAATTATCAACCCATCAGTATGACATCAGCAGTTGGTAAGGTTCTTGAAAAAATAATCAATTCTGCAGTTGTTAAACACCTTGAAGTAAATAATGTTTTAAACAGTTCACAACATGGCTTTCGTTCTAGAAGATCTATTGACGCCAATCTCCTTGAATCATATGATCACATCACCAAGTTGCTTGATATTGGGGCTCCTGCTGACATGATTCTGCTTGACTTTTCTAAAGCTTTTGACAAAGTGTGTAACAATCAACTTGCAATTAAATTGCGCACAGTTAAGCTTAAGGAGAAATCCCTGCTTTGGATCCTTGATTTTCTTTACTCGCGAAACCAATGTGTTCAGTTGTTTGATGACTCGAGATTGTATTCTTTCTTCCTCAACATGTGTTCTGACTGGAGTTCCTCAGGGTAGTGTCTTGGGTCCTACATTATTTAATATTTTCATCAATGATGCTCCTTCTATTATCAGCAGCAATTCAACTCTTTATGCAGATGACCTGAAGCTTCTTGGACCAGCTCTGTCCTGTGAAGATCATGCCTGGCTACAAATTAACCTTCAACTACTGGGTCAAGGGGCTGATGCCTGGCTTCTTAAATTCAATGTTGCCAAGTGCCATATTATTCACTTTGGCAAATAGCATCCTTTCCACTCTTATTTTCTCTTAGGCCACCCACTCCCCTCTGTAAATAATGAGCAAGATCTTGGTGTCACTAGTGACAATGAATTAAAATTCAGTATACGTGCTAAGAGGTTTGCTGCTGGGACTAGTTCAACCTTGGGTTTGATTAAGCCTACCACCTCCACTCGTTCTTCTAAAGTCATCAGCCTTCTTTATAAGGGACTTGTGTATCCTAAGCTTGAAGTTGAATGTCACTTGCCTCTCCATATTTAAAAAAAAAAATTTAAAGTTCTTGAAGATGTGCAGAGATGTGCCACTAAAGTGATATCTGGCATGCAAGAACTTTCCTATCCTGTAAGACTATCAAAGTTGAATCTCCCTACACTTGTATACAGGAGAAATAGAGGGGATGCCATTTTAGCCTTTGTTATAGAGGGCTAACATTCTCCCAGCATTATTCTCTACTGTTAGTACCAAGTCAAGAACTAGACGTCATCAACTGAAACTTGTTAAGCAGTCTACAACATCTAGAGTCCGTACTCAATTCTTCTCAACACGTATTGTCAACAATTGGAACAAATTATCTAATGAAACTGTTACTGCTGAATTTGTTGATGTTTTTAAACAAAGGCTAGATGCTGAGTTGTCCTCCAAAGACTGTAAATTCAATTGGGATGCTATCAAAGATGGAGCAGCACCTGGTCACCAGTGATTCTTGCATACAACTAGTCATCATTCCAGAGCTCTACAAGGAGAAATCCTTAGATTGCTCCTAGCTGCAATTTAAGGTACTTTAAGGTTTCCTTACTAATCAGTGTCCACTAAGTTTACACAGATAAAATTTTCAAATGCTGTAACAAATGCATCATAAGCTGTAAAGCTTATGATGGAAACCGTTTTTAAAAATTAATTTTAGGCAAAATAATTTTAGGTTTTATATACCTTAGATGAGACTTCCAATTTAGATTCAATTCCTGTGGCAACAGGTATATATAAAAAATCATTAGCAATAAAGTGCATGCTTATTAACCTTAACAACATGTTTAATCACTCTCTATATATAGGTGCCTTAAAGATCCCAATGCTTGATAATTGTGTGGTTTGAGAAACATAAATTTCTAGCCCTTTCATTAGTGAAATCTGTAAAAAGCTTTTAAGAATACCCTATTATACATACAGAACCATTAAGATAAAGAATCTTTTTTTATTCAGGATCTTGTAGATGAGAATCCTGTATCCTCTAACTGCTGAGAAATCAAGAAGACAAAATCAGTTTATTAAGGTGAGAGGATTGTGGATTGTCAGAAAAAATAACTTTATGTGTGCAGTTTCCTGCATTGTTCTGACTCTAAACCTTATTATAGGATCTATTTATTAAGAGTGGCTTTACACATTCAAAACCAAAGAATACTATGAGCAAGTCTTTCAAGTACACAGTTGACTAAAGAAGGATCTTCAATGATGCCAAGTATCTTACTTGCTCTAGCAACAGGAGCCTAGATATGCATAACATTCTGACTATTATGAGCCTATGCACAGGCATTTTTTAATCCTATTATTATCAAAGGCTCTTTTTATGTGCTTCTAGTATTTCAATATCCAATGGTATACTAAATTGCTGGTCAACACATAAAATTGCCAACTGCTTCTAGGAATGATATAGACTTATTTAAGCATATTAGAATTTTTCAAAGTTTTCAGAATTTTATAGTACTTCCTTCCAAAGAGGAGTAATTCTGCACTAGCACCTTTTTCTACTTCATATTCATATCTGCACTACATTTTATATCTGCACTAGCAGCTTCTTCTATTTCACTGCATACTGATTTGTCACTCAAAAACTAAAACATCATTTTTTACATAACAAAACTAGGAAATTAAAGGAAATTTTTTAACTTGATCACAAAAACTTGACAGAAATTAATTTTATACAAGGGTCCTTTTTTCAACTTCCAATGGTTCTGTGCAGATGCATGTAGCAGCAGAAAGTGGGCATGCAGTGCATTCAACTGCACAACTCTCACTGTTTCTTTCTACTTAGCATGAGAAAAGACAAAGGGAAGTGAAAGGATAGATGGGAAATATATAATTTGGGCTATATATTTGTACATTAGGGGGGTGAGGTAAAGTGTTTGGACAGTGTGAAGTCAGAAAACAATTCTTTCTTCATAATATCAGAATAATTGTAGCCAATACATTTTGCATGCAGATCCACTGTAGTTCACTGTTGCTGAAAAGCAAGGCCCTAAAATTGTTGACAGGTGGCCACAAAAATTGTCAAATGGTGACAGCTTTTGAGCTCCTTAAGCATTATCACCATGAAGGAGATGACTTTTTGAATCAAATGTGGCTGGAAAAGAAACCTGGATTTAACAGAACACACCAGAAACAAAACAACATCACAACAATGGATGCATTCACATTCATGGTAAAATTCTACATATGCTACTTTTTGCAATCTTTGAAAAAGGTTAGGTTTGGAAAATGGAAATTTTAGGGATGGATCTACAGACTAAAGCATGACCTGGGAAGGCATTTTAAAGTACCTACTTCCACTCTTTCTCTCTCTAGAGGGCACTTTGATGACCTTTAAAAAATTTTGTCTTATAAAAGTGCAACCTTGCAAAATAGATCTTGCTCAAATGAAACACAAGAAAAGTGTTTCATCTTCACAATTTTGCTCAATCCCAACTTATGAGGTTCAAAAAATCAGCAAATACATTTCCTTAAATTTAGAAAAAAGCATGGGTATGGCTTAAAATTCTACTCAAAGAACAGGAATTGCATTCTTAAAACTAAAAACAAAAGAAAAATAAACTAAAAACTGAAAATTAAGGTATAATATGCATTTAATTAAGGTAAGATACAACTGCAGCTGCCAGTCATCTGTGTCTCATAAATTGTGATTAATATGTATATATATACAAAAGAGCTGGGATAGGATGCTGCTTATCATACCAAAACAACTTGCATACTCTGTCAGAAATTGACATTATGCAGCAATGTTTACCCTAAATTAAAGAAGAATGGTCCACTTGGTCATACCTATCTCTGGTCACTGTTACCAAGTAGGTTTAAATTGCATCTATCCCAGCAAACTCTTAGTCAAAAGGCATGTCACTGGGACTGGGCCATGGGCACCTGTAAGCTGAATTTTTTTTATTTTTTTTTTTGGGGGGGGGGGCTTACCTGGTCTAATTGGCACTTCCAATGCTTTATAGGACTAATAGAAATCTCAAAACAAAAATATAAGGCAGGATCATTTAGCCAGGGGGGGCTGGTGCCCCATCTGCCCCCCTTCCCCATATGAGTGCCCATGCACTGGGCTGTAAACAAAATCCAACATTGGACCTTATCTTGCTCAAAAGTGCATATTAAGGTATAGTGTTGTTTTGTCAAAATTTCAATGGGTATAAACCTGTTGATGAGGCAAATTTGTTAGACTTTGAAATCAGAAGAGGGTAAACATAGTAGCTTGGTGATACCTTCCCAGAGTAGATTTTTGGCCCAGGTTCATTATCAAAAGTTTCATTTTCCTAACCTAACCTCTTTCCAAGATAGCAAATAGAAGTTAGTCTAGAATTTTACCATTTTGCTAAACAGACCAAAGAGATTCAAACAAACCTTCAACAATAGAAAGATCATGGCTACTGTGTTTTGGGACCAAGAAGGTGGGTAAATTAGCATTGGGTCATATAATTTAGCTAAGAGAAAAGTGAAAATGTTATTTGATGCCTTTTTATATACTCTTTCATAATTGAATAATTGTTTCTGGGGTTAATTGGATCTTTAGCTCTTAAAGGGGCCCCAAAGGTATTTTATTTTTGCAACCACAAATAGAAGTTATCAACACTAGTTAAGTTATTGGAAAATGGTTAAAACATATCACTAGTTTATACATAAGCTATTCAAGAATAACATATTCCAAAAACGCTTATTTATGAAAATTCAAACCTCATTTATTAGGCTACACAAATATAAACTGTTTTCCTACTGTTTCAACTTAAGGGTTTCAATTGCAAATTCCTAATTGCAAAATTCAATGCTATTTTTAGTTGACAAAACTTGAAAAACACACCTTAAATTGAAATGGTAGGAAAATAGCTTATATTTGAGTTGCCTAATAAATGAGGTTGGAGTTATTATAAAACTAATAAATGAGGTTGGCATTTTTTGAATATATTACTCTTGGACAACTTATTTATAAGCTAGTGATGTTTTTAACCACTTTTCAATAACTTAACTAGTGTTAATAACTTCTTTGAGTGGTTACAAAAATGAAATTACTTTGGGGCCTTTTTAAGGGCTAAAAAAGCAATTAGCCCCAGAAGCATTATGAAAGAGCATAAAAAAGGCATCAAATGACATTTTCACTTTCATTTTAGCTAAATTATATGATCCACTGCAAATTTACCAGAAGGTGTACTGCTCATGGAGTCTATTGAGCCCAGAACTATAATCAATGTAGCTATTTCTTGTGAAACTTTATGTCATTTGCATAGAACCATTAAAAACAAACTAAGAGGATAGCTGACCACCAGAATTGTTCTGATCCATAATAGCCTAATGCTTGTCTACACACTTGTGGTGTGACTCAACTGCATCTCAAACAATTTCAATGGGACATTTTCGATCATCTGCCATATAGTACTGACTTAGCAACTAGCCCTAGCAATCTTCACTTTTTCCTGAACTGAAAATACTTCTTGGAGAGAACCACTTCCAAGCCAATGCAAAGGATCATTTGAATTAATGGGCACAGTATCATTAAAGAGGGTATTGAAAAGCTTTTCAACAGATATGACAAATGTCTTAATTTTTCTAGTGTTTATATAAAAAAGTCAGTAAATATTTACCAAATCGTATTATTGACTTATGAATAAAGTGAATATACCACTCAATGCCTTTTTTATGCTCTTTCCAAATAAAATACTCATTTTTGTTGGAAATGAATTATACCAATTTAGGGTATATATATACCAATTCAGGGTATATATTTGCACATTAGGGGGTGGGGGTAAAGTTTAAACTTACCTCCCATTTACATCAGAAATACAATTTACCAACCCCCCTAATGTGCAAATATATACCCTGAATTGGTATATATAGGGGTGGGGGTAAAATTCATTTCCAACAAAAATGAGTATTATATTTGGAAAGAGCATAAAAAAGGCATCAAGTGGTATATTCACTTTATTTGAAAGTCAATATGATTTGGCAAATATTTACCAAAAATTTACAGTAAAGTTCTACCAAATCATATTATTGAGTTACAAATAAAGTGATTACACCATTTGATGCCTTTTTTTATGCTGATTACAAACATAATAATCATTTCTATTTGAAATGAATTTCAGCCCCCCTCTACATATACCTAACCTAACCCCTAATTGAAAGTTATAGGGGGGGGGGGGCTTGAAAAACTTTAAAAAATACATTATAACTGAATTTTTAAAACGCATAAAAAAAGTCATCGAATGGTGCAGTAAATTTTTTACTAAATCAATGATATTATTTTGTAAAAATTTACCCAATTCACCATAGCCTAAGTATCCCTAGGTAGGCTAAAAAATTGTTTTAGACTATATGAACTTATGTATTATTTATGGCCTAACAGAGGTTGATGAAAAACAACCCCAGTATTTGGATTCAGAGTAATATTCTGGTTCTAAAGATAGGCCTATATCTATTTCTTAGCTAGCAGGTAAATTTTTCATTGTTTATATTATTGACTTATGAATAAAGTAAACATAGCCTACCACTTGATGCCTTTTTTATGCTCTTTCAAAATATAATAATCATTTTTTTAAGAAATGGATTTGACTGCCACCTCTATATATACCAATTCAGGGTATAAATTTGCACATAAGGGGGTGGGGTTGGGGGGAAGTTTAAACTTACCTCTCATTTACATTGGAAATAAAATGGGTAAATATCTACCAAATCATATTATTGAGTTAGGAATAAAGTGAATACACCATTTGATGCCTTTCTTTATGCTGATTATGAATATAATAAGCATTTCTATTGGAAATGAATTACCGCCCCCCCCTATATATGCCAATTTAGGGTTAGGTATACATAGGGGGGGGGGGGGCTTAAAATCATTTCTGACAGAAATGCTTATTATATTTGTAATCAGCATAAAAAAGGCAACAAGTTGTATATTCACTTTATTCCCAACTCAATAATATGATTTGGTAAATATTTACCATAAAATTTCCCCCCCCCCCTAATGTGCAAATATATAGCCTACCCTGAATTTGTATATATAGGGGTGGGGGTGAGATTCATTTCTGACAAAAATGATTACTATACTTGGAAAGAGCATAAAAGAGGCATCTAGTGGTATGTTTACTTAATTCATAAGTCAATAGGCTAATATGAACTGCAAAAAAATTACCAGCTAGCCAGTGAATTGAAAAAATTACTGGAATCTAATGTGATATGTTCATTTCGTCAGTATATCCCTTTCAGAAGAGGCACTCAATTAGAACTTTACCTAGATTTTTATCTGTAGATATAACAATTTTCTTACTAAAACGTTAAAACACTAATTCTAATAAGAAAACTTAAACACAATTGTTGTCACAATAATCTTTTCTTTTCTAGGTCAGCGTTGCGAAATTTTTTCCAGTCAGTCATGTTTCAAGCCAAAATCCTGTCATTTGGCTAGCTGGCCTGTCGTATTCGATGTGAAGTAAACCTTTTCGAAACAGTGAAAGCGGTATGCTTTCAGATCCTATGGTGGAAAAAAGTATTTCAAAGTCAAGAATAAGGCAGAAAAACTAGCCAGCTCATTTATATACTATAAATTTTTGTGTTTACTGTCAGCCTAACCTTTGTTTCCAAATTAGCCCTAATTACTGTTTGTACCATATGTGTGATATTGCATGCAGTGTCTTATGTCACAAAGACGGAAAAATAATAGAGGCCGAATCCTCACGACTCTTCCGAATTTATTCTATTTTTCCATTCTGAGCTTGGTATGACTCTGCGTTAACTGTTTAATCTGACTATAGAAGTTCTGTAGAATCTGACCTCTATTTTTTTATCTCAATAAGTTCACTGGCTCTCAGCTAATAGCGGTTTCACTTTACCATCAGAGGCAACACTCCAGTGCTGCCTATAGTCAAAACCCATGAGAAAGACCTCAATGCATTATTATTCCTTACAAATTTTTCTATCAAAGCCACTTTGTTTGGAAAAGGGTTGTATTGACTTCAGAGGGGTTTCATTCGATTATAACTTCACATTTCTTGTGTCCTTCTTAAGATTCAAAACTGACAAGAGGACAACTTCTCCCCCTCCCATGCCTCTTTCCCCCAAAGACATCCAATCATATTTTTGAGATGAACATTTTGTTCAAAATACTCCACAGGACAAATTACTATACTTCCAGGGTTAACGCAATCCTCCAGAGTCCCTGGAGTAAGGGCTGTAAGTTATGCAACTGCCAATTGTTTACGCATATGGTTTTTTATTGGGAAAAGGATTCAGGCCTTATCCTGAGTCTCCAAAAAGAGTGAGGGTTATAAAATTGAAACTTTAGGAAAATGTTGAGAGATGTCGAACAAAATTAAAACACACTATGTGCAATGGTTGTCAAAAGAGCTGACTGAGTGTATTGAGATAGAATTTTTGGGGTATTTTGAGGTGGATGTTGAAAAGTTATCAGATGGCAACCAGTCCCTCCTGCCATTTCTAGATGCCCCCTCCCTCTCAACAGTGATCGAAAATCTGATTAGCCATTTTGTACAAAACAGTCAAAAATTCTAACAATTATGCCTCTGGGAATACCAATCCCCGAACAGCCCCCGGGCCAAGGAGATAAATTATGAAATTTGTCCATTTCTGAAATGCAGTATTTATCATTAGAAAAGAGAGGAGGATTGGTCTTGGGTATGTTAGAAAAGCTTAGGTATTGAGGAAAATTTCGGGGCATACTGAGGGTACGTTCAAATCAACCAAAAGTCATTAAGTGCACTAAAGTTTTCAAAAAGACGTCTCATCAATGTCCTTTGAACAGGTAAGGGTATTACCTTGAAAATTTCAGGGCCACTACTATTGCAACTGTGAGTGCTTGCGACTGCAATTAAAATAATCTTAAGAGAATTGAGAGGTTTCTAGGGGTTGCGGGCCCCTCCCCGCTCCCCTCTCGGGACGCCCCTGGGAGAATCATCTGGTTATACTAGGAGATTTTAACACATATACTTCCAATTTGTTTGAGGTAAATCCTGATTTTTTTTTTCGGATGAGAATGTAGAAATTTTACCAGAGGTCTCCAGGATGCCAAGAAGCAGCGACGACCTATATAGACGAAAAAAATACCTGGGGGAGAAATTTATCAGTATATGGTGAAGATGATGGCCTTAAATTTTGTAATGAAATAAACAAGGACAGAGGTAGAGGTGAGTACACTTGCTTCTTGAAGCTGAGCCATAGTGTCATTGATTATACTTCGGTAGACATGTAATTTGCTTCATGGGTTTTGAATTTTGAAGTTCTCCACCTGCTGGGTTCACGTCATTTTCCGATAAAAATCTCGCTCGAAATTAATAGGCTATACAATTTTACCTTAGTCCCTCCTGTCAGCTCCAAAACCTCAAGCCTTGGGGCTTGGAATGAGTCGGGATGACGAAAAAAATATTGATCAAAAGGTTACGTCAGGATTGGACTTTGGGAGAAACGAAAACGCTTAAAGCTTGATTTTGCTCGGAAGAGGTTTTGGATGAATTAAAGGGTTTAGGGTTTACGTGGCAGTTCTTTGAACCCCAATACAGTCTCCTGAGGCAATTTCTCTGTGAGGAGGTTGACCAGTTCTGAAACCAATACCGCCAAAAATGAGTCAAAAGATGATTGTAAACTCAGCAAGGTGGACCTGTTGATCCCGGACGTTAATTTCTGGCCCACATATTGCAAAAACCTGAAGGATCATTAGGTCTTAGCTAACTCATCCATTTAGACGCAAGTGTACAGCGAGTGAATTGATTGCGTTGTTAGTGAATTTCCCCTCCCAGAGCATTCTTATCAGCTTATACAGGAGATTTAATAGGCAGCGTAATAACAACGATGTTGGCACAATTTACTATTTGTTTGTTTCAGACCAGGACACTTCGTATAGAATGAGTTGTCGCAGAAGTTTCGAAAGGTGCTCATTCAATTGGAAATTTAAAGTACTAGTGTCCTTTTTAAGAGGCAAAAGTGATTGGGGAAAACCAGCCCTCCAATGGCTTCCAATCCAAATTTTAAGATAGCCATTTTGTTCGACATAGTTGAAAAGTCTGATAATTATGTCTTTGGGGTTGACCCCCCCCCCCCAAAGGCCTCAGGGCCTAACCCTCCTCCCCCCATGTCCACTTTTCTCAAAATATATCCAATAGAAATTTAGGGATTTTGCCCAAAATAGTACTAAGATCACATAACAAGGCATTCGGGGTTGAAACAAACCCCCAGAGCCTGGTGGCAAGGGTTGTAAGTTAGGCTCCAGGGGTATATAAGGCTTTTATGGAAAGTTTGGTCAAATAAACTTTAGAGGAGGCTCATTTGTTTAGAAAATCGGAAATTCTAGTGCCCCTTTTAGAGTCAAAAGTAATTGGAAGGTGGCCAGTCCCCCCCCCCCCTCCACCACCCCACCCACTCTCTTCGTTTCTCAAAACACATCCAATCAAAATTTTGAGATAGCTATTTTATTCAACGTTGTTGAAAGGTCCACGTTGTTGTAAGGGATACTGGGTATGTCAACCCCCCAGAGCTATGCAATTTGTCCATTTTAAAGCAATATGCTTTAAAATTAATGTTGCTTTAAAACTAAATCAAAAGGCACTTTGTGTATGCTGGTTGCCCATAAGATGTCTCAGTAATATCCCAAGAACGACTGAGAGTATTATGTTGAAACTCTCAGGGCTAGTAATATCACTATTTCTGCTCAAAAAATTCTACTAATGGTCTAGGAAGGGAACGGTTTGACCCAAAACAAAATTGCAAGAGAAATGATTCTTTAACTACCTGTCTCAGAAAAATAAGTTGATTCTGAATATACAAGGTTTGCAAAGTCTAGCTGTTTCACAAATATGTTTTTTTGAGGTTGCGGTTGATTTTGAGGAGGTGAAATTTGTGTTTCCAAATATAGGCCTACAACAATAAAATTAATGTCTAGAATTGGGTAATAGATCACGGTGATTGTAAAAATCACTTTTATTTGAACGTAAAATTAAAATTTAGGTTTATTGAGGTTGAGGTTGATTTTAAGGAGGTGAAATTTGTGCTTCCATGTAAAGGCATATAACAACAAAATTGATGTCTAGAATAGGGTTCTAGATCACGGTGATTATGAAAGTCACCTTTATTTGAACGTAAAGTTAAAACTTTCATTTATCTTTTTAGGTTGAACGATGAGTATATTGCAAACTACTCTTAAACTTTATATTGTCTTTATGAATAGTATATTTGGGAAATTTTTTTTTTATTTTTTGCCAGAAGAGAGATCACATACAGATGCGTGTTGATTTTTTTTTTTTCCCAGGGGTCATCATATCAATTCAGTAGTCCTAGAATATCGTGAGAGGGCTCATTTGACTGGAAATTAAAAGTTATAGTGCCATTTTTAATTGATCGAAAAAACTGGAGGGCAACTTGGCCCTTTCCCAAGCTCATTTTTTTCCCAAAGTCACCGAATCAAAATTATGAGAGCTGCAGCTTATCAAACAGTTCGTGGCACGAACTGCAAGTAAGGAGCGACCCGGCTCAATAGTTACCGAAACTCAAAGAAACAGAATTTTGATTCCAGTAGATACCAGTTTGATGCTAGTAGATACAAAAGAATCGGATTTTTAAGCGAATTTCAAATACATAATTTTTATCAATTTTAGTCTAACCCATCAAAAGTTACAAGCCTGAAAAAATTTGCCTTATTTTGAAAAAAAGGAAAAAGCACCCCTTGAAAATGATTGAATCTTAATAAAAATCAAACCATCACATTCAGTGTAACAGAAAACCCTACTGTAGATGTTTCAAGCTTCTATCTGCAAAAATGTGGAATTTTGTATTTTTTGCCAGATGAGAGATCACATACAGATGCGTGTTGATTTTTTTTTTTTCCCAGGGGTCATCATATCAATTCAGTAGTCCTAGAATATCGTGAGAGAGCTCATTTGACTGGAAATTAAAAGCTCTGGTGCCCTTTTCAATTGATCGAAAAAACTGGAGGGCAACTTGGCCATTTCTCAAGCTTATTTTTTCCCAAAGTCACCGAATCAAAACTTAAACTGATTAAACTGATTCTTGACCCTTAAACTGATTGTATCAGATTTTTTGCGAATGGTATCAAGTTTTACATTTCAGGTCAACTAGAGGAGGCATGAAACTAAGTTAAACAGTACTTTTTGTGTCCAGATTTTAAAAATGGTGTATGTTGTTAAAAATTTTTCTCCGGCATTCAATTGGCAGGCCAAACTATAAACTTTCAGTTTAAAAAACTTGTTTTTTTATTTAATTTCTAATCGTTTTTTAGTTAATGCAGCTTTTATTTTGGCTCACCGTCATTGAATAAGTAAACAAAATTTTACTTTTCTTTTGCTAAATGACTGTCTCTACATTTGGTTCTGACGTAATTTACAAATTAACTTACGTAACGAACTTTTATATTCGCATATTTTTATAACTTATATGATGGGGTTTCCCCCCAGTCAATACCTCGCTCTTTACGTTAAGTTCAAATCGTGTTCCCATTCTTTAAGAATGACTCCTTAATCACAAAGGCCGTTAATTAGAATAAATAACTCTGACGAAAGTACTAAAAACCTTATTTTATATTTAATTACTGATCGTTTTTAAATAAAGTTGGAAAATTTCATGTCCATCTCCATGGAAATTCCCTTCCCCCACGGGAAATTTCTCCATGGAAAAACTGTACCACGTAACTAAAATTCGCGATAATTGCTGGGCTAATTTTTTAAATCCGGTACCCTCTTCATAGCAATGTCCCTTCCCCCATGAAAACTTCCTTCGTGGAAAGATCCTCCCACACAACACCGGACCCACTCCTCCCTACTGCCAGAAAAAAATTCCCCCTGAAAACTTCTATATATTTCCCAATAACCAATACTATATGTTAACATTGGGTAAAGTTCATAAATTTCAGCCTTCCCCCCGGTGACTTCGGGGGATTGAGTCATCATAAAAGACATAGTTATCATATTTTTGACCCTACTGAACAAACTGGCTATCTCAAATGAGCGTGGGAGGGGGCCTAGTTGCCCTCCATTTTTTTCGGTCACTTACAAAGGGCACTAGAAATTCTAATTTCTGTTCGAATGAGTCCTACCTAGATATTCTAGGACCACTGGGTTGATACGATTACCCCTGGGAAAAAAAAAACACACCAAACAAACAAATGAACATGCCTCCGTGATCTTCCTTCTGGCAAAAAACACAAAATTCCACATTTTTGCAGATAAGCGCTCGAAACCTCTACAGTAGGGTTCTCTGATACGCTGAATATGATGGTGTGATTTTCATTGAGGTTCTATAACTTTGGGATGCCTTTCCCCCTTTTTACAAAAATCAGCAAAATTTTCTCAGGCGCATAACTTTCGATGAGTATAACTAAACTTGATGAAACTTATATATTTGAAATTAACATTAAAATCTGATTCTTTTGATATATCTATTAGTATCAAAAACCCGTTTTCTAGAGTTTTGGTTACCATTGAGCTGGGTCGCTCCTTATTTATAGTTCGTTACCACGAACTGTTTGATGATATTCACCAATGATTCTTCATCACGCGTAAACGGATCAATATGGCCTTTGATAACAGAGACCACATTACTGAAAACATTTTCTTTTCTGATTTCTAAAAAAAAACTAATTTGTATTTCTGCTAGTGTACGAGGTGTGTTTCTTAATTAGGGTCCATTTAAAGATAAGTATACAAAGAAAGATTATTTCAAAAGAGTGAATTTCTTTTGAGAAAGTCCATATTTTTCTCTTTTTACTGGCAGAGTTGCCAATTCTGTTGGCGTTGAGGAGGGGACAGCCCCTCTCATATACGGAATAATTTCTGTTCGTTTTAAGTTTTAACGTCGTTCCTTACTTTCAGTTAAAAAAAACTTTTTTTTAATTATTTTTTTAACGGTTTTAAATTAATTCAGATTTTGATTTTGTTTTAACGTACATAAATAATTTAAACAAAATTTGCATATTAATTTTACTTTCATTTGGTTAAATTACTTTCTCGAAGTTTGTTTAATTTTATTTCCGAACGGTTTTATTAGTAATAAATATACACAGCTTGCGAATTAACTTACGTAACGAACATCTATGTTCATATATTTTTATACGTATATTAGGGGGTTCAACCCCTGGTCAATACCTCGCTCTTTAAGCTAAAGTTCAAATTTTGTTCCAATTCTTTAAAAATGACCGCTTAATCACAAAGGCCGCTATTTAAAATAAAGAGCTCTTATGAAAGTACTAAAAAATCTTTGGCTTCTAAAAAGGGAGGTATTGAATAAGGGGCTAACCCAATCATATACGTAATATTTTCTGTTCGTTTTAAGTTCTGATGTTGCTGCTTACTTTCAGTTGAAAAAGTAGTTTTTTTATATTTAATTTCTGATCTTTTTTTAAAATAATGCTGGGAAATCCGACGCCCCCTTATAGCAATGTCCCTTCCTACATGAAAACTTCCTTCATGGAAAGATCCTCCACATAACCTTCCCACTACAAGGAAAAATCCCCCCTGAAAACTTCTGTATACTTCCCAATAACCAATACTATATGTTAACAATAGGCAAAGTTCATAACTTTCAGTCCTCCCCCCTGGGACTTTTTTTTTTTGGATTACCATTAAGCCAGGTCATTCCTTACTTATAGTTCGCTACCATGAACTGTTTGATTTTAAAATCGAAGTGCGTTTAACGTTGCTCCTCGATCTGGAATTTTCTTCCTGGGGAGTTCATCTTTAAAAGCTTCTCTCTCGGCTCTTTCAAAAGAAGTTTGAACAGTTATCAAAAACTTCGATAAGAGACTAGCGGCAAATCGGATATATAATTATACCTGGCGCGAAAAATTTAAATAATTTTAGGGTGCTTAAGTATCCTTGCAAACATATAATTTTCTATAAACTAATATTTTATATATGATCATACCGAGGTTAAAATACATAGAAAAATTTGAGTTTTACTCGAGTTATAAAATAGAGACCAAGTAAAAATCGGTCTCCGGTCTCCTTTGAATTTTCCGAGCATTTGAAAACCCTAACAAACACATATTTTCAGTCATCATTTATTTTTCCCAAATCTTTTGGTGTCCATACATTGCTTAAAATTTACCTTGAAACTATAACGCTTACAAGAAAATTTCTAAACAAAAAAAATAAATGGTAAATGTAAAACAAGAATTACACGTTGGATAATGCTAAACAGGAAACAAAAAAAAATAAATAGGGAAATAATATGCAAAATTAACACAACATTGTTCCTTTTGGGTAATTAAATAAAAAAAACAAGTTTTTTAAACTGAAAGTAAGGAGCGACATTAAAACTTAAAACGAACAGAAATTATTCCGTATATGAAAGGGGCTGTCCCCTCCTCAACGCCTCGCTCTTTAAGCTAAAGTTTTTTATTGTTTTAAAAAATAAAGTTGTGAGACAGAGTCATACTTTAGCGTAAAAAGCGAGGCGTTGAGGAGGGGGCAGCCACTTTCATATACGGAATAATTTCTGTTCGTTTTTAATTTTAATGTTGCTCCTTACTTTCAGCTAAAAAAAACTTGCTTTTTTTATTTAATTTCTGATCGTTTTTTAGTTAATGCAGCTTTTATTTGTATAAAAATTTTACTTTTCTTTTGCTAAATGGACGTCTTTACAAATTAACTTACGTAACTAACGTCTATGTTCGTGTATTTTTCTACTGGCAAAAAATACTAAGTTGTAGAGTTTTGCAGATATGAGTTTGAAACCTATGTACTAGGGTGTTTTGATACGCTGAGTCCGACGGTGTGTTTTTCATTAAAATTCTTTCACTTGAAGGGATTTTTTCCCCCCTCTTTAAAAAATCGAGTAAATTTTCTCAGGCTCGTAGCCTTTGATGAGTAATACTAAACTTAATAAAATTTATATATTTAGGATCAGCATTATAAACACATTCTTTTGATACATTTATTGACATCAAAATTTCGTTTTTAAAAGTTTTGATTACTATTGAGCCGTATCGCTTGTTTTTTTATTGTTTTTTTTATTACGTATATGTTATTACTTATATGAAGGGGTTCTCCCCTTAGTCAATACCACGCTCTTTACGTTAAAAGCTAAAAAAATTTTGATTCAGAAACCCCTGAATCACAAAGGCCGTTTAATTAGAATAGATAGCTCTTTTGAAAGCACTAAAAAAAAACTGTAGCGTAAAGAGCGAGGTACTGACTTGGGGGAAAACCCCCTCACATACGTTTTAATTTCTGTTCGTTTTAAGTTCTAATATTCCTTCTTACATTTCAGTTGAAAAAACTTGTTTTTTTTTATTTAATTTCTGATCGTTTCTTAAATAATGCTTGTAAATCCGGTGCCCCCTTCATAGAAATGTCCCTTACCCCAAAGAAACATCCTCCACAGAAATATTCTCCAGAGTAACCCCCTCCTCTAGCCCCCCCTCCAGAAAAAATCCTTCCTGAAAATGGTTGTATACTTCCCAATATCCAATAAATAATGCTGGCAAGTCCGGCGCCCCCTTCATGGCAATTTCCCTTCCCCCATGAAAACTTCCTTCATGAACAGATCCTCCAACATAACCACCGACCCACCCTTACCACCCACTAACCGAAAAAAAAACAACAGAAAAAATCGGTATAAATACCAAAAAACCAAACAATAATTTAAAAATTGGTAAAGTTAATAACTTTTAGCCCACCCCCTGGGAACTTCGGGGGATTAAGTCATCCTAAAAGACATATTTATCATAATTTCGACCATGCTGAACAAAATGGCTATCTCAAAATGTTGATCGGGTGACTTTGAGAAAAAAATAAGCGTGGGAGGGGGCCTAGTTGCCCTCCATTTTTTTTGGTCACTTAAAAAGGGCACTAGAACTTTTAATTTCCGTTCCAATGAGCCCTCCCACGATATTCTAGGACCCCTGGGTCGATACGATCACCCCTGGGGAAAAAAAAACAAAAACAAACAAACAAACAAACAAACAAATAAACACGCATCCGTGATCTTTCTTCTGGCTAAAAATGGAAAATTCCACATTTTTGTAGATAGAAGCTTGAAACCTCTACAGTAGGGTTCTCTGATACGTTGAATATGATGATGTGATTTTCATTAAGGTTCTATGACTTTTAGGGGGTCTTACCCCTTTTTTTTAAAATCAGCCAAATTTTCTCAGGCGCGTAACTTTTGATGGGTAGCACTAAACTTGATGAAAGTGATATATTTGAAATCAGCATTGAAATCTGATTCTTTTGATATATCTATTGGTATCAATAACCCGTTTTCTAGAGTTTCGGTTACCATTGAGCCGGGTCGCTCCTTACTTACAGTTCGTTACCACGAACTGTTTAATTCCTATTATCTTTTAGATTATTTTAGAATTATCCTTCCAATTCACCCGATTCTTACGAAAAAAAGGGGAAAAAACAAAATCAGATTGCTTATTACGATCAGAAGTAGCGTAAAAAACAAATCTAATTCCTTGGTTGTTTCCTTTTTTAGTTATGCATAAAAGTTGATTATAATATGATTTGGTCTTTTTTTGCTAAAAAAATGAATGTTATTCTAAATACACATGCCATATGTCACTTAAAAGTAATCCATAAACAAAATAATAAAGTAAGGTACTTTACATGACTGTTACAGGCACATAAACAAGCGAAATAAGAAAATGAATGTAAAATTCAGATATAAAAGAAAACAATCATTAGATCTTGAGAAGGGGGTTTGGACTAAAATATGTCTTTCACACTAATAAAGACATGCTAGACTGAGCAATTAACAATATCTTAGCTCGTTCGTTAAACAGAATAAAAAGAAATTTTATCAATTTGTCTTTTTCATTTTCAACAAGAAAACTTCAGTCCCTCTTTACTCCCCCACCCCAAAAAAAGTCTTTGTTGTTATCTTTGTGTAAGCCTGGGATACATAGTAATGAACAAAGTGTAATAAAAAAATTACTCGTATATTCGTCATTATACAATTAAAAGAGTTAGGTAAAAAATGAAACAAAAATTTATAGACTAAGACACATCAAACCTACTTACGGTAAAACGAACGGTAAAATATAACGGTAAAAACGAACACTAAGAATTATATCGCACAACAACACTCTGGTCCAGAATGTCAGATAAACCACATAGGATCTCCGGTAGTAGTTTTTTTTTTTAGATACTGCGGCACTGATTGAGCTGTACTCCGCAATGTACGTAATCCCATTGTCCTGAAAACGGAAGAAAAACAATTAATTCAGGGGAGAAAAAAACAACTAATTTTGTATCATTTTCAACTAAATTTATGATCTGAATATCATAAATAAAACAAAATACGACGAACTCCTCTGATCCAAATCTTATTAATACATCTGCGAAGTTATTGATCTATTTTACATTTAATGTTTAATGCAGATGTGAATACCATGACAATGACAATACCTCCTGGATTTGGTCTCCGATTTGAGCTACAATATGATATAACTATTAAAAACTCGAAACAAAAAAAAACTATTAGGTAAATAAGAGGTGTTGCCTCCTCCTCAATACCTAAATCTGTACGCTCAAAAACTAGTAAAAATAAACCCACTAATCATTCTTCCCTATTTACTAGTACATCCTTTTTCTGGGAAATGAATAACGATCTGGGTGTCTTTACAGTCTCTTAGCTGCCTCCGCTTGGACGTTTCCTCATGCTGTTTTCTAGTTCCATAGAACTATGTAAAGATGTCCCAATTGTGCAAGCTGCTGTTGATTCTTCCCCCTATTATGATATTGCCGTTGTTGGATAGGTAACTGATCTTTTGGTTCTATTGTATTATCACGGTGACCTTTCAACCTAAAAAACTATTCTTTACACCTGAGCCAAAGTTAAAAAAAGCTCCCCAAATATGGGATATATTCTTGTAAATCTTCAGTTAAGATTTTTGGACAATGATTATTACAATGATACCATTTTACACTTACAAGCTTTTACGCTAAAGAAGTGTCACCATATGTGTTGTTTTAGTGACTTGTTGCACTTACAAATGGAATTTTTTATCACTCTAGAAGTTTATTTATAGAAAAATCCTAGGTACAAGCAATAGCCTTTATATGAGCTACTAAACGTCGATCTATTATGTTCTGGTAGCCCACAAGCCCAACCCCTAGGCAAATGACACAAAAGTGATGTTTTTTCATTAGAATGCACTTGCAGTATCATGTATCATGATGGAATTTATAAAAAAAACGTAAATATGTGAAATAGATTTCTAGCAAGGCATTTAAAATTACTCTTTGATGTTCTTATAATCCACTTGCCTTGGGTAGCATTAAACTTGATGAATTTTATTTATTATGAATCAACTTAAAAATGCAATTCTTTTTGTGTCTATTGTTATGAAGACTTTGTTTCTTAGAGTGTCGGTTACTTTTGAGCCGCATTGCACACTGCTTACTGTTCGTTGCCACAAAACTGTTTGATAATTCAAAAAATCAAAAGGAAAAGTTGGACCTAAAGTATTCAGACTTTTTTTTATGTTTAGACTTTTTTTCTCCTTAGATCTTTAGACATTAGAATATAGACATTTTTTTCTATGTGTGCCAACTATTACCAAAATACTATTGATTTTGCGCTAAACAAAATCTTTGTAATTTTACACGGCTTACTTCTGAAAATGCTATAGTTTCCGAAAGTAACAAGGATGATAGTAGGTTAAATTTCTGCATAAAGAATTTAGATTGTATGCATACTCATGCAAAAGCATTCTAGACACATTCTAGACCATTCTATAATTTAATGAAGAAAATTTATTGGCAATAAATTGGTCGTACACCTGTAAAACTTAATCAAGCCTGGCAAAACATTTGCGATTTTAGGAAGTCTATCCTATTTTAAAAACAGTCTAAACCAGGTGTTAACATTTCAAAGAAATAAATTTATCATGAAACTAAAATTTAATATATTGAAGAAAACTTACTGGCGATAAATTTGGATATGTCCTGTAAAACATCACCAACCCAGGCGTCATCACATTATGAACCAGCTGCCGCAGTTGTTCTTCTTTAGCTCCTGGGGGAGCAATGATCATTATCTCACAACATGGTTTATCATCTAACAAAAAAGTGAAACGCTAAATTAAACGGCAAAGGAAAGGAAAAAGAAGTTAAAGACACTAACAATAACGGCAATAATGAGCTTTAATTTTTTTTTGAGCAAAAGTAATTCAGTCAGCTTTTAAAATTCAGTCAATTGATATAGGAATCACTAGGCTGGTATTATTTGGAATTTCCTGGTATTATTTGAAAAAAAAACAGAAATTATTTTTTCAGCATAAAAGATTCTTATTTTAACTAATGAGCCCTTCTGCAATTGTGGAAGTGACGGGTAACATTAAACCCCAAAATTAACAGAATTTATTACATTTAGGAAGGGGACTGTCCCTTTTTCATCCACGCCTCCACTTCATTCTCACAGAAACTTCCAACAATGCGCATTAGATCATGAATCAACACTGCCAGTATTTTATAGGTTGAAAGTGATTGGAATCAGCGTCTCCTGGATGCCTAGTTTTTTTGTAATTCGTGGTACAAACTGCAATAAGGAGCGACCCAGGACTGCAGCGCCAATGAGTTACGAATTTCATAATTTTTTGAGTAGGGCAATGTTCAACACTAAAGCATAAGATTTTTATTGAGGATTAAGTCAAAAATTTATGTGCTATTTTTTGGAAACATACAAAAAAGTGGAGTAAGCAGTTTTCTATCGGCAACAGTTATTTGGGTGAAAATACAAAACACATCATGATTAAAGAGTAGCTGGGAACAAATCATTGTCAAAACATTGTCAGAATCATCTTTTTATTACCAAATGAAACCTTGATATCAAAAGAAGTCAATTTTAAAGCAGAAATTTGCAACAATGTTAATTCCCTAAGAAGACTAATTATAGCACCAAAAATAATCACAAGTAAATAAAGTCTCACCGAGCTGCAAAAGGGAAAATGCTTGTAACATTAAAGGATCCATTTATTGATAGTGTTACCTCAACAGACTACTTTGGAAGGATCTGTCTTTAAAACTAAAGACATGAAGCTAAATTTTTTTTTTATAGACTTGGTAATTGGTTTCTTTGGTAATTAGGTTGCTGAATTTTATCTCTCTGCTTAATAGCAGGATGTCCCCTTATGCTCATTAATTATATACAATTTTGGTCTCTAGTTGTGTTTAGATGATTTATTCATATTAAATCAGAGTTTCTTATACATAATGGCAATAGGTAAATTTGTTTTGAAGGGTTTATAGGTTCAGAAATAAGAGTTCTATTTTATTTGTTGTAGCAGCTTTTATATGTTTTCCTGGATTTAAATTACACACACACACAGCCATATAAAAATAAACATAATAAATAAGCGCATACTATTAAATAAAAGGATATATTTTAAATCCTTTCAAATAAAATTTTCTATTGCCATTACACATCTAGGAGACGTTGATTTAAGGAACCTCAGTAGCAGCTCATTGTTAAGCAAATCTTGAAAAATGTCGATGCGTTTTAAAAGTTTTACTTTTACTTTGTTTTAGAACTTTCCTTTTCCTATATAGAAAACAAAATTGTCTATTGAGGTGATTTTCAAAAATTTTAAACAGGCGAGGAGATTTCCTGGTATCATCTGAAAAAAGATGAGAAATCTTTTTTTCAGTATATTAAAAAGATTCTTATTTTAACTAATGGGTCCTTCTGCTTCAGGAGTCACTCTTAAAGAGTTGTAACAAGTCAAACTTTAGGGGAAAGAACGAGGTATTGAGTATAAGGTACCCCCTTACAGTTTCATGTGTTTGACCCCCTCCCTCCTCCATGGAAAATATCTCCCTGGTAAATATATTATCATTGAAATTAAAATTTTCTCAAAATTTACTAAGTGGACAAATTACAAAACTTAAAAAGGAACTTAAACTTCTACAATGGGGTTTTATGACTATTTTGTAGTTTAGGAGGGAAGCTGATTTTTTTTTTTGGGGGGGGGGGCTTACTTGGTCTAATTGGCACTTCTAATGCTTTATAGGCCTAATAGAAATCTCAAAACAAAAATATAAGGCAGGATCATTTAGCCAGGGGGGGGGCTGCTGCCCCCCCCCCATATGAGTGCCCATGCACTGGGCTGTAAACAAAATCTAACATTGGACCTTATCTTGCTCAAAAGTGCATATTAAGGTATAGTGTTGTTTTGTCAAAATTTCAGTGGGTATAAACCTGTTGATGAGGCAAATTTGTTAGACTTTGAAATCAGAAGAGGGTGAACATAGTAGCTTGGTGATACCTTCCCAGAGTACATTTTTGGCCCAGATTCATTATCAAAAGTTTCATTTTCCTAACCTAACCTCTTTCCAAGATAGCAAATAGAAGTTAGTCTAGAATTTTACCATTTTGCTAAACAAACCAAAGAGATTCAAACAAACCTTCAACAATAGAAAGATCATGGCTACTGTGTTTTGGGACCAAGAAGGTGGGTAAATTAGCATTGGGTCATATAATTTAGCTAAGAAAAAAGTGAAAATGTCATTTGATGCCTTTTTTTATGCTCTTTCATAATTCAATAATTGTTTCTCAGGCTAATTGGATCTTGAACCCTTAAAGGGGCCCCTAAGGTATTTTATTTTTGTAAACACACAAAGAAGTTATCAACACTAGTTAAGTTATTGAAAAGTGGTTAAAACATACCACTAGTTTATAAATAAGTTGTTCAAGAGTAATATATTCAAAAATAATTATTTATAAAAATTCAAACCTCATTTATGAGGCAACACAAATATAAACTGTTTTCCTACTGTTTCAACTTAAGGGTTTCAATTGCAAATTCCTAATTAAAAAATTCAATGCTATTTTTAGTTGACAAAACTTGAACAACACACCTTAAATTGAAATGGTAGGAAAATAGCTTATATTTGAGTTGCCTAATAAATGAGGTTGGAGTTTTTATATAACTAATAAATGAGGTTGGCATTTTTTGAATATATTACTCTTGGATAACTTATTTATAAGCTAGTGATGTTTTTAACCACTTTTCAATAACTTAACTAGTGTTAATAACTTCTTTGAGTGGTTACAAAAATGAAATTACTTTGGGGCCTTTTTAAGGGCTAAAAAAGCAATTAGCCCCAGAAGCATTATGAAAGAGCATAAAAAAGGCATCAAATGACATTTTCACTTTCATTTTAGCTAAATTATATGATCCACTGCAAATTTACCAGAAGGTGTACTGCTTGTGGAGTCTATTGAGCCCAGAACTATAATCAATGTAGCTATTTCTTGTGAAACTTGATGTCATTTGCATAGAACCATTAAAAACAAACTAAGAGGATAGCTGACCACCAGAATTGTTCTGATCCATAATAGCCTAACGCTTGTCTACACACTTGTGGTGTGACTCAACAGCATCTCAAACAATTTCAATGGGACATTTTTGATCATCTGCCATATAGTACTGACTTAGCAACTAGCCCTAGCAATCTTCACTTTTTCCTGAACTGAAAATACTTCTTGGAGAGAACCACTTCCAAGCCAATGCAAAGGATCATTTGAATTAATGGGCACAGTATCATTAAAGAGGGTATTGAAAAGCTTTTCAACAGATATGACAAATGTCCTAATTTTTCTAGTGTTACCTTAAATTACCTTAAATCGCATCTTCTAGCGACTAAGGTTGCAGGAACCTGTAGATGTCGCCAGGTAGTATTGACAGGAGTTCGTTGCACAATTCATTAGTGGATCATCACATCCTACACGTATACAGGACAGTTGAATATCACACACTAATAGACCCTAGTGGTGGATGCAGGCTCATCCCACTGCGTCCTCCATGGCTTGTTCCTCCAGTCATGGTCAACGCCAGTCTTGAAGCTGTTAACTGAAGCTGCGGAAACAGTTGAATCGCTCAGTGAATTCCACAACGGAACAACGCGATTGGTGTAGAAGTTGTATTTCTCACGCTTTCTGCTGAATCTTTGGCGGAGTTTTATGGGGTTACCTCGCGCTCTGCTAGACTGGTCCTGTTCGAGAATGGGCTTGATAACACTGCTGTTCATCAACTTATATGCCAAAATTACGTCCCCCCTTTTTCTACGGTAGGTCAGAGTTTGCAAATCAAGCTTTTCTAGGCGTTGCTCATATGGGATTTGTTGGTTGGCAAATGGGAGCCTAGTAGCTCTTCTCTGGACTTTTTCAAGCAACTCTGCATCGCATTTAAAGTGGGGTTTGCAACTGCCATCCCAAACTCAAGATGAGGGCGGACAAGGGCTGTGTAAAGCTTCTTAATGACCCTGGGGTGGCGACTAGTCACTGATCGCTTGATTAGGCCTAGGATCTTGTTTGCCTTTGCGGCTTGAGTTCGGCAGTGACTATGGAACTTCAGCTTATTATCTATGATTACCCCGAGATCACATTCTTCCTCTGCGCTTTGGATGGGTGTTATAGCACCAGTAGAGTCCAACATATGGTAGCTATGGCAAGGGTTGTTCAGTCCAAGATGTAAAACTTTACATTTGCTTGGGTTAAACTCTAGTGTCCAAGTTGAGGCCCATTGGCAGAGGTTTGTTAAGTCTTGTTGCAGGGCATTGCAGTCTTCGTCAGAAGCGGCAGGTCCAAAGAGTTTGGAATCGTCTGCATATAATTCCAGCAGATTCTGGACAACCTCAGGAGCATCGTTAATGTAGAGGTTGAATAAAGTCGGGCCCAACTTAGTTCCCTGTGGCACACCACTTCTGACATTTACTGGTGCCGAGTACACGAGGTTTCCGTTGCGGTCGTAGACTGCAGCAATCTGGATTCTATCAGACAGAAAGCTATGGATCCACTGGGCTACGTCTACATCAATGTGATATGCTGACAGTTTAATCATCAGGTACCGGTGGGACATTTTATCGAAGGCTTTTGCCTGGTCCAGTAGGAACACGTCTACAGGGGATCCCGATTCGATAACCTCAGTGATTGATTCATAAGCTTGGATCAGGTTCGTTTCAATGGACATTCCTTTTCTAAAGCCATGTTGGCCGCTGTAAAGGAGACCATTCCTTGTCATGTGAGCTGTAACGGCATCATTGACAATTCCTTCAATCAGCTTAGCAACGACTGAGGTAAGGCTTATGGGCCGGTAGTTCTCTGGCTGGCTTCTGGAACCTGTCTTAAATATTGGAGTTATTGTTGCTGTACGCCACTCAGGTGGTAGTTTCTTTGTCTTCAAAGACAGATTATACAAGGAGCAGAGCGGTTCGGTGACTATATCAGAGATTTCTTTGAGCAGCCTGGGATGGATGCCGTCTGGTCCTTTGGCTTTGTTAGGGTCCAGCTTTGATAGTCTTTTCTTAACCTCTTCAGTCGTGATGATGAGTTTCGGCATAAGATGTTCGATATGTCTGGGGTCAGGACATGAGGGTTCAGCTGATGAGTCTGAGGAGAAGTTCGAAGCGAAGGTAGTGTTAAGCAAGTTTGCTATAGCTTCTGGGTCTTCCAACTTTTTCCCTTCAGCGTTGAATAAGAATGGTATTGATCGCCTGTTCTTATCTTTCTTGGACACATACCTCCAAAATCGTTTAGGGTTTTCCTTTATACTAAAGGCTATCTTCTCCTCATATTCTGCCATAAAATGCCTAGTTAGATGTCTCAACTTATTCCTGGCTCTGGCATAATGCTCCCAGTGTCGTGTGCATACACACTTCTTGTACTTCGAAAGTGCCTTTTTCTTCCTGTTCATGGCTCTTTTAATGGGTCGATCTATGTGAGGCAGTGTTCTAGGTGCCTTGACAAAAGACGTTGAAGTACAAAGCTGCTCAACATGGAGGACGGCGTTCTTGAAATTTAGCCAGGCTTGCTCTATATCATCACTGTTAGTCACTTGATCCCATGCAACCGCCTGTAGTATTTCCCTGATCCTGCTGTAGTCGGTATACGTTCGTTTGGTGCAGTTGTTTGGTGGTTGACTTATTAGCAAGTCATGGGAAATACAGAGGTGATCGCTAGCGCCAATGGGGGGCAGGTAATCAGTATTCACTAGCAGTCCTGGGTTGTTAGTGATTGTCAAGTCTAGTAGAGATGGTATCTGGTTGTTTTTGTAATGGGTTGGCTGATCAATTAATTGGTACAGATTATTGTTGCCTAAATATTCCAC
The DNA here is from genome assembly GCF_049724085.1 of Artemia sp. Qi Xiang Cuo. Lineage (NCBI taxonomy): Eukaryota > Metazoa > Arthropoda > Branchiopoda > Anostraca > Artemiidae > Artemia > Artemia sp. Qi Xiang Cuo. Next base: position 3,064,674 of record NC_142802.1, on the reverse strand, counting down.
AAATGGGTTAGTTGCAGTTGAACTTTGATGGTAACCTGCTCCATCCACCCACAAAATATCAGGCATATTTAGATCTCCAATTAAAATAAAATCTTGGTTACAATGCTTAGATGCATGATCAGCTAATTGAGTAAGAGCCCCATAAGAGGCAGCGGCATCTGGGCTGCTTGGGCTTCTATAAACGCATCCAATTAGAAGTGGCTTCCCCCCAATAACAATATTAACAAAAACACTCTCAACCCATGGGGAATAATCATGATTCAAAGTCAAATCTCTGACCTGTAATACATCCTTCACATAAACAGCAACGCCTCTTCTGGGGTGAGTTGAGAGATTCGAGAACAGGCGATATCCGGGGATCATGATATGATCATCTTCCAGTGGGGTAGTAGAGTTCTTGGGGGTCAGCTCGCAGATACACAACACATCGTATTCTTCAGCAGTAGTTGTAAGTTTTAGTTCAGGAAGCTTATTTGTCACTGTATCAATGTTCGTGTGAAAAAGCTTCAATAATTTCTTTTGACTAGTCTGTGGAGGGTTACTATAATGTATCACTTTTGGCAAACTCTTGAAACTAATGTCTGATGAGCTAGGGCTCGAGCATGAATGGAAAGCACAACTATTATTGCCACTCTTAAATGAATCACTATCATCGACACTACTACAACTGTGGAAACTATTTACATATGGGCTATCCTCAGCAGGCAGTGGGCACATTAGTGCTCCGTCGCTGCCCCGTTTTTTGAAGTTTGGATTTGTTTTCGTTTCTCCCTTTCCGCCTTTGTGCGGTCAAAGTGAAACTGCACAGCACCCTTCAGCTCCCTCGACTTAGTCACAATCTCCTTTTTTATCTTGTAGTTATCAGTGAGGAAGAGGACAGGTCTAGGTCGGTCACCTGGTTTTGGTGGATTGTTCCCGAGCCGCTGCGGCTTCAAAATTTTGACAGAGGGCAGATTGTATGACTGGGCAAGATGATCCTGAATAAACATCAGAATATCAGCTGCCTCTTCACATGATTCAGGAACTCCGTAAACTACGATGTTGAGCTGCCTTTTCTGTCTCTCTCTGTCCTCACGGATGATCCGTCTAACATCACTTTCAAAGTTCTTGGTAGTATCGCTCTGACACCGGTTCAGCCTGCTAGTAACTATATCTTCTAATTTGGATTCAACTTCTGCTAGGGTGCACTTGCCTGCGATCTCACTTTCTAAGTTAGAGATTTTGCTGTTAATGTTCCCCAGTTCTTGTTTAAGATCTTGCTGAAACCGATCCAGAGAAGAGGTCACAGCTTTTGAAACGGTAGCTTCGATAAGCTTTTGTGTAGCATTTGAGCCAAGGCTGCTATTCCCAGTAACCTTACATACAGGACAGAACCACTCACAGGTGAGGCTGTCAGTCATTTTGCAAAATAGTTGGTATTCTGATTTTGAGATTCCAACGCAATCTATGCACAGCCACTTATCACAACCATCACAAGACAAAGCTTGGGACTGTTCATCAAGTTCGCGTCTACAGCTCCCACACTCATCTTCATTTTTCTTTGGGCTTACCCGGGTTCTCTTGTTTGTTGACACTTTCGGCGGCATTTTCTTCTATTTCTTCGCTGAGAACTCGGCTGAGAACAAAACCACAGTACAACGCCAAGCGATCAGAACTTGGCGCCCGGGTTAAAATTTAAAAAGGCACGTGGGCGGGCGGTCACGTAGGCACTTTTATCGCGAGCTTAAGTTCGATAATTGCACAGGATTCGATGAAAAGAATAGTCAAAACTGATCACCAAGTATATAAAATAGTCGATGTCCTATTTATTTTTCCAAAAAACTGTTCTAAGATTTCACTTGATCCACTCTCAAGGACGCCAAGGTCAACACAAAGGATGTAATTTCTACAAGTTACACACCTTCGTATTCTGTGGTCCTGGCGAATAATACAGAATTGGCCAACAGTCCTTTATTCATTTTTGTTGGAAATGAATTATACCAATTTAGGGTATATATATACAAATTCAGGGTATATATTTGCACATTAGGGGGTGGGGGTAAAGCTTAAACTTACCTCCTATTTAAATCAGAAATAAAATTTACCAACCCCCCCCCCCCTAAAGTGCAAATAAATATCCTGAAATGGTATATATAGGGGTGGGGGTAAAATTCATTTCCAACAAAAATGATTATTATATTTGGAAATAGCATAAAAAATGCATCAAGTGGTATATTCACTTTATTTGTAAGTCAATATGATTTGGCAAATATTTACCAAAAATTCACGGTAAAGTTCTACCAAATCATATTATTGAGTTAGGAATAAAGTGAATACACCATTTGATGCCTTTTCTTATGCTGATTAGAAATATAATAATCATTTATATCAGAAATGAATTTCAGCCCCCCCCTATATATACCTTACCCAGCTCAACCAGGAATTGACATACTTCGGGAGGTGGCGTCATAAAATCAATTAAGATAGAAATTATTATTATAGTCTCAATAAGCATAAAAAAGGAAAAAAATTGTTTACTAAAATTAGTACTAAATAAGAAAAATTATTTTGAATAAATTTACTGTGAATTTTTGGTAAATATTTACCAAATCATATTGACTTAAGAATAAAGTGAATACCACTTGATGCCTTTTTTATGCTCTTTCCAAATATTTTACTCATTTTTGTTGGAAATGAATTTTACCCCCACCCCTATATATACCATTTCAGGATATATATTTGCACACTAGGGGGGGGGAGGGTAAATTTTATTTCTATGTAAATAGGAGGTAAGTTTAAGCTTTACCTCCACCCCCCTAATGTGCAAATATATACCCTGAATTTGTATATATAGGGGTGGGGGTAAAATTCATTTCTGACAAAAATGACTACTACATTTGGAAAGAGCATAAAAAAGGCATCTAGTGGTATATTTACTTAATTCATAAGCCAATAATATGAACTGCAAAAAATTTACCAGCTAGCCAGTGAATTGAAAAAAATTACTGAAATCTAATGTGATATGTTCATTTCGTCAGTATATCCCTTTCAGAAGAGGCACTCAATTAGAACTTTACCTAAATTTTTATCTGTAGATATAACAATGTTCTTACTAAAACGTTAAAACACTAATTCTAATAAGAAAACTTAAACACAATTGTTGTCACAATAATCTTTTCTTTTCTAGCTCAGCGTTGCCAAATTTCGTCCAGTGGGTCATGTTTCAACACTCCAGTTCTGCCTATAGTCAAAACCCATGAGAAAGACCTCAATGCATTATTATTCCTTACAAATTTTTCTCTCAAAGCCACTTTATATGGAAAAGGGTTGTATTGACTTCAGAGGGGTTTCATTCGATTATAAATTCACATTTCATGTGTCCTTCTTAAGATTCAAAAGTGACAAGAGGACAACTTCTCCCCCTCCCATGCCTCTTTCCCCCAAAGACATCCAATCATATTTTTGAGATGAACATTTTGTTCAGAATATTCCACAGGACAAATTACTATACTTCCAGGGTTAACGCAATCCTCCAGAGTCCCTGGAGTAAGGGCTGTAAGTTATGCAACTGCCAATTGTTTACGCATATGGTTTTTTATTGGGAAAAGGATTCAGGCCTTATCCTGAGTCTCCAAAAAGAGTGAGGGTTATAAAATTGAAACTTTAGGAAAATGTTGAGAGATGTCGAACAAAATTAAAACACACTATGTGCAACGGTTGTCAAAAGAGCTGACTGAGTGTATTGAGATAGAATTTTTGGGGTATTTTGAGGTGGATGTTGAAAAGTTATCAGATGGCAACCAGTCCCTCCTGCCATTTCTAGATGCCCCCTCCCTCTCAACACTGATCGAAAATCTGATTAGCCATTTTGTTCAAAACAGTCAAAAATTCTAACAATTATGCCTCTGGGAATACCAATCCCCGAACAGCCCCCGGGCCAAGGAGATAAATTATGAAATTTGTTCATTTCTGAAATGCAGTTTTTATCATTAGAAAAGAGAGGAGGATTGGTCTTGGGTATGTTAGAAAAGCTTAGGTATTGAGGAAAATTTCGGGGCATACCGAGGGTACGTTCAAATCAACCAAAAGTCACTAAGTGCACTTAAGTTTTCAAAAAGACGTCTCATCAATGTCTTTTGAACAGGTAAGGGTATTACCTTGAAAATTTCAGGGCCACTACTATTGCAACTGTGAGTGCTTGCGACTGCAATTAAAATAATCTTAAGAGAATTGAGAGGATAGAATTGAGAGCTCCTAAACCTAGTACTGTGCTTACTTTACAGACCCATCAAGTGAATTTGCGACAAATAAAATTTTAAATGGGGATAAGTCCTTCTATTAGGTAGTTAAAGCAGATACATAAAATCCAGATATTTTGACTACATACACCAGTGATCATCATCAGCAGAAAAACTGATGACCACTGGTGTATGTGGTCAAAATATTCAAATTTTTTGTATTTGTTTTCACTGTCTAAAAAAGGGACTTTCCCCATTTGAATTTTTTTTTTGTTTATCATAGATATTGAGTGTGATGTCAGGAAAAAACACCTAATTTGAGGTGTTACGTCGAAAAAAAATGAATTCCCAAACCCTGTGAGTTTAAAATTCTCAAAGTACAAACTTCAGAGCCAGCTCAAGACTTGCGTGAAAACAAGACTTGCCTCGATCAAACCCACAAAATGGCTACCACAGGAAATCAAAAAGAAGATTAGAAACGATCATTAGGCCAAATGATGCTCACAAAATAGGAAATTGCAGTGTCCGCAAGGTCAGCACTACTGAGAGCTGTGGTGAAACTACATAAGTTGAACAATAAAGCGGTATGATTTCATCTTCAAAAGGTAGGGGCGGAGACTCCCCAGAGAATATGAGTGTTGTGGACTAGAATCAGTGTGGCCACATACCCCTTTCGGTCAACCGTTTTTGCAGTGAATAGAAAAATCTCTAAGAATAACCGGAGTTAATGTGGTGTGATTATTATTTTTAGCCAGATGTCATTTTCTTCTGCAGACTTGCCAGCCAATCAGAGAATATAGTGTGGGGTAGTTTTAGGTATGAACATATCTTTTTTTGATTCTATATATTTTGTACCACAAAATAGTTCATGCTCCTCTAAAGATAAAGTCTAAATATACGTAAACATACATGGATCATGTTACACAAAGAAGCACATTTTAAGAAACAGAAATTTCAGGGGGAGCCAGGGGCATCCTGAGGCTCATTTTATTGGGGGGGGGGGTGATCTTACTAGATTTACCAAATCACTACCTGATTTCTGCAGAATTTTCTGCAGAAATCAAAAATTTTGTTAAATTTTGGCCGATTTTGCAAAATTTCTGCCGAAGTTTTCGCGTTCGGCAAAAATTTTACCGAATGCCAAAAAAGTTCTAGGGGTTGCGGGCCCCTCCCTGCTCCCCTCTCGGGACGCCCCTGGGAGAATCATCTGGTTATACTAGGAGATTTTAACACATATACTTCCAATTTGTTTGAGGTAAATCCCGATTTTTTTTTCGGATGAGAATGTAGAAATTTTACCAGAGGTCTTCAGGATGCCAATAAGCAGCGACGACCTATATAGACGAAAAAATACCTGGGGGAGAAATTTATCAGTATATGGTGAAGATAATGGCCTTAAATTTTGTAATGAAATAAACAAGGACAGAGGTAGAGGTGAGTACACTTGCTTCTTGAAGCTGAGCCATAGTGTCATTGATTATACTTCGGTAGACATGTAATTTGCTTCATGGGTCTTGAATTTTGAAGTTCTCCACCTGCTGGGTTCACGTCATTTTCCGATAAAACTCTCGCTCGAAATTAATAGGCTATACAATTTTACCTTAGTCCCTCATGTCAGCTCCAAAACCTCAAGCCTTGGGGCTTGGATTGAGTCAGGATGACGAAAAAAATATTGATCAAAAGGTTACGTCAGGATTGGACTTTGGGAGAAACGAAAACGCTTAAAGCTTGATTTTGCTCGGAAGAGGTTTTGGATGAATTAAAGGGTTTAGGGTTTACGTGGCAGTTCTTTGAACCCCAATACAGTCTCCTGAGGCAATTTCTCCGTGAGGAGGTTGACCAGTTCTGAAACCAATACCGCCAAAGATAAGTCAAAAGATGATTGTAAACTCAGCAAGGTGGACTTGTTTAATTTATTAAGGAAGGTAAAAATGCGCCTGGGTCAGATCAACGACTAGAAGCCCTATTAAAATTGAAGTTGACTAGATAGTGAAACGAAGCTTAGGAAAAAGGAGGAAATTTTATATCAAATTACATAAGAAGAAAATTTTTTTTCAAGCCTAAACATTTGCCAGCATGAAAGAATTCTAGAAGTCCTTGCGTGCATCACGTGCCTAGTCAAGGGTGATCTCGGACGTTAATTCCGGGCCCACATATTGCAAAAACCTGAAGGATCATTAGGTCTTAGCTAACTCATCCATTTAGACGCAAGTGTACAGCGAGTGAATTGATTGCGTTGTTAGTGAATTTCCCCTCCCAGAGCATTCTTATCAGCTTATACAGGAGATTTAATAGGCAGCGTAATAGCAAGTAAACAACGATGTTGGCACAATTTACTATTTGTTTGTTTCAGACCAGGACACTTCGTATAGAATGAGTTGCCGCAGAAGTTTCGAAAGGTGCTCATTCAATTGGGAATTTAAAGTACTAGTGTTCTTTTTAAGAGGCAAAAGTGATTGGGGGAAACCAGCCTTCCAATGGCTTCCAATCCAAATTTTAAGATAGCCATTTTGTTCGACATAGTTGGAAAGTCTAATAATTATGTCTTTGGGGTTGACCCCCCCCCCAAGGCCTCAGGGCTTAACCCCCTCCCCCCATGTCCACTTTTTTCAAAATATATCCAATAGAAATTTAGGGATTTTACCCAAAATAGTACTACGATCACATAACAAGGCATTCGGGGTTGAAACAAACCCCCAGAGCCTGGTGGCAAGGGTTTTAAGTTATGCCCCAGGGGTATATAAGGCTTTTATGGAAAGTTTGGTCAAATAAACTTTAGAAGAGGCTCATTGGTTTAGAAAATCGGAAATTCTAGTGCCCCTTTTAGAGTCAAAAGTAATTGGAAGGTGGCCACTTTTCACGGCATGGGCCTTATTGTTTCTGTGACGCCACTGTTGAGATCTTGAACAGTACATGGAAAGAGAATGTTTGTAACGTCAAGACAGATAACTGAACCGAACCGAATTCCCATTAAGTATCTCAGACAGACACTAGGACACCCTAACCTTCTGGGCGATCTGCTACCACAAGCTTTGATTCTGGATCTCATAAAATATTGCAGCTTGCTATGGAAGATGTACATGCTTTTCCCTGCACCCTTGGTTAGCTGGCAAGGAGCTTTGAGCGAGCTTAATGTTGATACGCAGTCAGGCTCTTAAAAAGGGAAATACTCCATTCTCTTCACACCCATGATAGAGATGAGACCAAGTGATCCCATTTGTATATACTTCACACTGAGCTTCGTTTGCGAACAGTGTTCCAGATACTTTGCGACTCCAGTACTGACCTTCAATCAGCCCCTTTACTGACGAGATATTACCATTATTGCTGTCGATGCGGATGCAAGTCCTGTCAAAAAAACATTCTGTGACTGGAATGCTTTGACACACTCATGAGCTATGGGGGGGCTGTTGGACAGATTATAGAAGAATCTGGACTTCAAAGGCATGTTGGAATTAATATACAATAGACTCCAATAAAATAATAATAAATATACAAGAAAAAATAACAAATAAACAGATAAAAATAACTTTTAAGAAGCCAAAGAATTAAAAGAAAAATTTTGAACAAATCAAACTTGAACAAATCTTATTTTGAAAAATTTTGAACAAATCTTATTCAGGCAATTTATTCCATACAATATGACTGTAATACATACAATATGACTGCATTAAAATCTGAAATTGTACAAGGAGTAAAAGGAACTTGAGAATATAATTTTTGGTATTGCGAAGATTATAATTATTCTGACCAGAGATAAAAGATGGCGGAGCACTTAGGGGCTGGGAGAGGTCACTATGAAGCTGAAAAAAGTAAAACATGCACATGCAAGAATATAGTGACTCGAGATCAAGTAACAGGATAGCTCCCGAACGATTAGTTTTCTGAAGGAGGTTTCTAGCTTTGTTGTAAACCTTAGAAAGTGGTTTTAACAGTGAAGGAAAGGTTGACAAATTCATACTAATGGACAGTAAGACATGTAAGATTGAATCAAGCAGTAAAAAAGGATTTTCGAAATTGATCCAAGAAAAGTATGTTAAAGTTTCCTTAAAATACCGAGACTCCTGCATATTTTCATTTTAATCAAATCGGTGTGACGCTCGAAAGACAGTTTGCTGTACAGTAATCGTTCAACCTAAAAAGGTAAATGAAAGTTTTAATTTTGCGTTCAAATAAGGTGATTTTCATAATCACCGAGATCCAGCACGCTCTCCTTGACATCAATTTTGTTGTTGTGCGCCTTTATATGGAAGCACGGATTTCACCTCCTTAAAATCAACCTCAACCTAAAAAACCTGAGTTTTAGTTTTACGTTCAAATAAAGGCGATTTTCATAATCACCTAGATCTAGTATCCTATTGTAGACATAAATCATGTTGTTGTACGCCTTTATATGGAAACACGAATTTCACCTCCTCAGAATCAACCTCAACCTAAAAAAGCTAAGTTGTGCTTTTAGGTTAAAATAAAGGTGATTTTCATAATCACCGAGATCTAGTATCCTATTGTAGAAGTAAATCATGTTGTTGTACGCCTTTATATGGAAACACGAATTTCACCTCCTCAGAATCAACCTCAACCTAAAAAAGCTAAGTTGTGCTTTTAGGTTCAAATAAAGGTGAGTTTCATAATCACTGAGATCTAGTATCCTATTGTAGACATAAATCATGTTGTTGTACGCCTTTAGATGGAAACACGAATTTTACCTCCTCAGAATCAACCTCAACCTAAAAAAGCTAAGTTGTGCTTTTAGGTTCAAATAAAGGTGAGTTTCATAATCACCGTGATCTAGTACTCTATTCTGTTGTTGTGTGCTTTTATATGGAAGCACGAATTTCACCTCCTTGAAATCAACCTCAACCTAAAAGGAACCTAGGTTTTAATTTTAAGTTCAAATAAAAGTTATTTCCATAATCACCGTGATCCATTATCCTATTCGAAACCTCAATTTTGTCGTTGAACACCTTCAATTGGAAACATGAATTTCACCTCCTCAAAATCAACCTCCTCTAAAAAACATATTTGTGAAAGAGCTAGATGAGCAAACTTTGTATATTTGGAATCGACGCATTTTTCTGAGTCGAGTAGTCAAAGAATCGTTTCTCTTGCAATGTGTTTCCGGTTAGGTATGAAAGAGGTATGAAACTAAATTAAACAATACAATTTGAGTCAAAATTTTCAAAAGGGTGTATGTTGCTAAAAATAGTTGAAAAAGTTTTTCCAACAGACAAATAGCAAATCAAGCTATGGATTCTTACAGAAAAAACCGAAAAAAATGAAATCAAATGATCTACCAAGCTTAAAACTACTACAAACAGGGCTTCCACTCTCGAAAATTAAAATTCGGGGACAAGTCTTAAAAATTCGGGGAGTTTCCGGGGACAAGTCTTCAAGATTCGGAGATTTTTCGGGGAAAAAACAAAATGGAATTTTGTTGCGAAAATTAGGGAGGCAAAGTTGGCTTTGGCTTCGTTTTCAGGCTGAAGTGGGGTTTATATCTGCATAGTAAATGAAGCCTTTTACAAAATAGGTTTTAGAGCTAGGGCCCAGGATTGGAACCCATAGCCGAAAACACTTATTGCTGAGATTGCGGCAAAAACTTCAAAATTGTTTAAAAAAAAAAAAGAAAAAAGATTGAGCACATGTGAACTGTAAATACCAGTAGCAATTTTTTTACTAAGTCATTAATCTCAGAAATTCATTATAATATTTAAAAACAAAAACAAATATTGTTCGTGGTTTCTAGTTAAGTAAATTAAATAGACAAATTCAACCTATAAGTACGGGGTAATATTAAAACTTAAAACAGACAAGAACTAAACTAAACAAGTAAATTTAAACTTAAATTAAAAAGGGAATTTTTACGACAATTGAGACATTATTGGTTTTTCATGCTGCTTCTAAGGACTTAGGTGTTTACCCCCCCCCCTCAGAAAAAAATCCTCCCATGCAAAACGGACCCCCCCCCTCACAAAAATATACCCCGCAGAAAATGCTCCCCTGCTAAAAATACTCCCCACGGAAAGTACCCCTGCGGAACATATCCCCCGCGAAAAATACCCTCGAGAAATACCCACCCCCGTGCGGAAAATACCCCCTCCGAACATACATGTTTTTCATTGTTTGTTTCTACTATGCTTTTCTTTCTTTTGGTTACCTCATAATCAAACAGTTCGTGATAACGAACTGTAAGTAAGGAGCGACCCGGCTCAATGGTAACCGAAACTCTAGAAAACGGTATTTTGACACCAATAGATACATCAAAAGAATCAGACTTTAATGCTGATCTCAAATATATAAGTTTCATCAAGTTTAATTCTACCCATCAAAATTTAGGCGCCTGAGAAAATTTGGCGGATTTTCGAAAAAAGGAGGAAAGACCCCCTAAAAGTTATACAACCTTAATGAAAAATCACACCATCATATTCAGCGTATCAGAGAACCCTACTGTACAGGTTTCAAGCTCCCATCTACAAAAATGTGGAATTTTGCGTTTTTTGCCACAAGAAATATCAAGGGTGCGTTTTTATTTGTTTGTTTTTTTTTTGTTTTTTTTTTCCCCACGGGTGATCGTATCGACCCAGTTGTCCTAAAATATCGTGGGAGGGCTCATTGGAATTGAAATTAAAAGATCTAGTGCCCTTTTTAAGTGACCAAAAAAATGGAGGGCAACTAGGCCCCCTCTCACGCTCATTTTTATCCTCCAGTCACCTGATAAAAATTTTCAAGGAGCGACTTTGTTCAAACTTGTCGAAATATAATTAGTATGTGTTGTAGGGTGACTTTATCCCCCTACAGTCTTGGGGCGGGGGCTGAAACTTATTAATCTTACAATATGTTAGAAGCTATAAGGCTCTATTTGGAAGTATACAGACAGTTTCAGGGGAGATTTTTCCTGGTAATGGGGGAGAGGAGTGGATCGGGGGTTATGGGGGAGGATCTTTCCATGAAGGAAGTTTTCATGGGGGAAGGGACATTGCTATAAAGGGGACGCCGGACTTCCCAGCATTATTTAAAAAAAGATCAGAAATTTAATATAAAAAAACAAGTATTTCAACTGCAATAGCAGCAACATCGAAACTTCAAACGAACAGAAAATACTACATATATTATTGGGTTCACCCCGTAGTCAATACCTCGCTCTTTAAGCCAAAGATTTTTTAGTACTTTCATAAGAGCTATTTATTGTAATTAACGGCCTTTGTGATTAAGCGGTCATTTTGAAAGAATTGGAACAAAATTCAAACTTTCGCTTATAGAGCAAGGTATTGACTAGAGGGCGAACCCCCTAATAAACAAATTAAAAATATATGAATATAGAAGTTCGTTACGTAAGTTAATTCGTAAGTTACGTATATTTATTACTAATAAAAACGTTCGTAAATAAAATTAAACAAGTTTCGAGACAGCCATTTAACTAAATAAAAGTAAATTAATAAGAAAATTTTGTTTTAATTATTCATGTACGGTGAGCCAAGATCAAAACCTGCATTTATTCAAAAACGTTCAAAAATTTAATAAAAAAACAAGTTTTTTAAACTGAAAGTAAGGAGCGACATTAAAACTTACACCGAACAGAAATTAGTCCGTATATGAAAGAGGCGGTCCCCGCCACACCGCTGCGCTCTTTACGCTACCTTTTGACTCTGTCTCACAACTATTTTTTAAAACAATAAAAAACTTTAGCGTAAAGAGCGAGGCGTTGAGGAGGGGACAGTCCCTTTCATATACGTATATTTATTACTAATAAAAACGTTCGTAATTAAAATCAAACAAGTTTCGAGAAAGCCATTTAACTAAATAAAAGTAAATTAATTTATATATCATCCATACATGTTTTTCATTGTTTGTTTCTACTATGCTTTTCTTTCTTTTGGTTACCTCATAATCAAACAGTTCGTGATAACGAACTGTAAGTAAGGAGCGACCCGGCTCAATGGTAACCGAAACTCTAGAAAACGGTATTTTGATACAAATAGATACATCAAAAGAATCAGATTTTAATGCTGATTTCAAATATATAAGTTTTAACAAGTTTAGTCCTATCTATCAAAAGTTAGGCGCCTGAGAAAATTTGGCTGATTTTCGAAAAAAGGAGGAAAGACCCCCTAAGAATTATACAACCTTAATGAAAATCACACCATCATATTCAGCGTATCAGAGAACCCTACTGTACAAGTTTCAAGCTCTTATCTACAAAAAAGTGGAATTTTGTATTTTTTGCCAGAAGAAAGATCACGGGTGCGTGTTTATTTGTTTGTTTGTTTTGTTTTTGTTTTTTTCCCAGGGGTGATCGTATCGAACCAGTTGTCCTAGAATATCGTCGGAGGGCTCATTGGAATGGAAATTGAAAGTTCTAGTGCCTTTTTTAAGTGACAAAAAAAAATGGAGGGCAACTAGGCCCCCTCCCACGCTAATTTTTTTCCCAAAGTCACCTGATCGAAATTTTGAGATAGCCATTTTGTTCAACATGTTCGAAAATATAATAAGTATGTGTTTTAGAATGACTTAATCACCCTAAATTCCCGGGGGAGGGCTGAAACTTATGAATTTTACCCAATGTTAACATATAGTATTGGTTATTGGGAAGTATACAGACGTTTACAGGGGAGATTTTTCCGGGTAGTGTGGGGAGGGGTGGGTCGGGGTTTATGTGGGAGGATCTTTCCATGAAGGAAATTTTCATGGGGGAAGGGACATTGCTATAAGGGGGACGCCGGACTTCCCAGCATTATTTAAAAAAAGATCAGAAATTTAATATAAAAAAACAAGTATTTCAACTGCAATAGCAGCAACATCGAAACTTCAAACGAACAGAAAATACTACATATATTATTGGGTTCACCCCGTAGTCAATACCTCGCTCTTTAAGCCAAAGATTTTTTAGTATTTTCATAAGAGCTATTTATTCTAATTAACGGCCTTTGTGATTAAGCGGTCATTTTTAAAGAATTGGAACAAAATTCGAACTTTCGCTTAAAGAGCAAAGTATTGACTAGAGGGCGAACCCCCTAATAAACAAATTAAAAATATATGAATATAGAATTTCGTTACGTAAGTTAATTCGTAAGTTACGTATATTTATTACTAATAAAAACGTTCGTAAATAAAATTAAACTAGTTTCGAGAAAGCCATTTAAATAAATAAAAGTAAATTAATATGAAAATTTTGTTTTAATTATTCATGTACGGTGAGCCAAGATAAAAACCTGCATTTATTCAAAAACGTTCAAAAATTTAATAAAAAAACAAGTTTTTTAAACTGAAAGTAAGGAGCGACATTAAAACTTAAAACGACCAGAAATTATTCCGTATATGAAAGGGACTGTCCCCTCCTCAACGCCTCGCTCTTTACGCTAAAGTTTGACTCTGTCTCACAACTTTATTTTTTAAAACAATAAAAAACTTTAGCGTAAAGAGCGAGGCGTTGAGGAGGGGACAGTCCCTTTCATATACGTATATTTATTACTAATAAAAACGTTCGTAAATAAAATCAAACAAGTTTCGAGAAAGCCATTTAACTAAATAAAAGTAAATTAATATGAATTTTTTTTTTTATTATTCATGTACGGTGAGCCAAGATCAAAACCTGCATTTATTCAAAAACTTTCAAAAATTAAATAAAAAAACAAGTTTTTTAAACTGAAAGTAAGGAGCGACATTAAAACTTAAAACGAACAGAAATTATTCCGTATACGAAAGGGGCTGTCCCCTCCTCAACGACTCGCTCTTTACGCTAAAGTTTGACTCTGTCTCACAACTTTATTTTTTAAAACAATAAAAAACTTCAGCGTAAAGAGCGAGGCGTTGAGGAGAGGACAGTCCCTTTCATATACGGACTAATTTCTGTTCGTTTTAAGTTTTAATGTCGCTCCTTACTTTCAGTTTAAAAAACTTGTTTTTTTATTTAATTACTATATAGCACCGATTAACCCCCAACCCTCCGACCAACCCTGTGACCATCCATATTCCAAATATAATACTTATTGCAGTCTCATTTTTATATCAGCCCATGTAATGCCTGGACATGATAGCTGTAGGCTAAGAATTATATAAAATTTACTAATTCTTTTACTTCCCACTAACATTATTTGGCGTTATTAACCAACTCTTCGTGATAAATAAGTGCGAAAATATTTAAAACTTGACGAGAAAACAATATGAGCCTAATACCCAAATTTTTACTTTAAGCTGTATTGTAATTTTTTTATGGATAATATTTTTGGGGTTACTTCCGTTTGAATCCTCTATTTCCCGACCTTTTACATAGTCTCTAGCTAAATTTTGCCTCATTAGGAGGGGGAGGGAGTTTTGCATGTTTTATGGTTAGAAGATCGTATTTAGGGAGGAAGAAATAAATTATACCACATTTTCTTTAAAAAAAAATTTATTTCAGAATTAGCCTTCATACAGGGTTATTAATTGTTAAAACATTAGAAGTTATAACGGTAGGCCTTAGATATTTAAACAAATTTACTTGGCTATCCCGAATTTGAGCAGAATATATTTTCCGTAAAATTTTCCTTTGCCTAACTAATAGGTTTGCAAGACCGTAAAAGATTCCTAAAACTACAGTTTAAAATATTACGTCACTGAAAATATTACACGGGTGAAGGGACCAGAATAATAATTGTGAGGGGAGTGCTGGGTGAATACGTTTGAGGATAAAGGGTGGTATGGAAAATACCATTCTCAGATGAAAAGAAAAGAACTTAAATTTTACACACCGAATGAAACAAAAATTTAAATGGTAAGAATTCCTGAGAAAAAGATCAATTTCTTCAATATATTATGCGGTCAACTATTAAGTATTAAACATTAATACAGTATGTCCAAAACCGAAAACAGCAAAAGAAAACCAAATTTAAACTTATGATTCGGTTTTCCAAATAATTCTCTTTCTTTAGAAGTTCAATTTCAAAATCCAGAATCTAACTGAGCGTTCTGTTAAACAACTTTAAGCATAATTCTTGGGTAATTTTGTCAAGATACTTGACCAAGAATGATGTGAATGTAAGAATCTTATACCATTTGGAATACTGCATTCGAAATTATTAAACCTAAATAAAAGAAAGTAATACTTTTGTGAACATTTAAAGAGCCGTCTATAATTAAATTGTATCGATCTGGTTCTTATGCAAAGCAACACAGGAGACGAAAATTAACGAACAAGAGAGTAGTAACAAATTATGGTATGTAAAGTAATGTTTGCTAGGGATAGTCACTAGGGGTCAAACCGTGGTTGAGTGATTTTCGGCGAAATTTCGGGAATTCGGGGAAAAGTCATTTTTTTCGGGGAGGCACATAGATTTTCGGGGAAATCCTCGAAAATTCGGGGATAGTGGAATACTACAAATCACTATTAATAAATAAATGAAACCGAAAACGAATAGAAATCATAGGCAGCGCGATAGCGATAGCGCTGCCTAAGTAAAGAACGACGTGGGTAAAATGTATTATTTATTTTTCCTTTTTCTTCTTGTTCTTCTCCACACCCGGGCACTTCGTATCAAAAGAGTTGTCGTAGAAACTTTGAAAAGGGCTCGTTCGATTGGAAATTGGAGTGGCTAGTGCCCTTTTTAATAGTCGAAAGTGATTGGAGGGCAGCTAGCCCCCCCCCGCCCACGCGCATCATTCCCCCAAACACATACAACCAAAATTTTGAGATAGCCATTTTGTTCAGCATAATTGATTTCCAGATAGAAAATATCTTTTTGAGGAGGACACTCCCCAAAATCCTCGGGGCAAGGGTTGTAAGTTATGCCCTGGCGGCATATAAGTTTTTATAGAAGGCGTTGTCGTATAAACTTCAAAAAGGCTCATTCGATTGGAAATTCAGAGGGCTAGTGCCCTTTTTAATAGTCGAAAGTGATTGGAGGGCAACTAGCCCCCCCCCACACGTCCATCATTCCCCCAAGCACATCCAATCAAAATTTTGAGATAGCCGTTTAGTTCAGTGTAGTTGATTTCCAGATAGAAAATATATTTTTCAGGATCATACTCCCCCACAAACCTCGGGGCAAGTGTTTCAAGTTATACCCTGGGGGCATATAAGTTTTTATAGAAGGCGTTGTCGTAGAAACTTTAAAAAAGACTCTTTCGATTGGAAATTCAAAGGACTAGTGCCCGTTTTAATATTCGAAAGTGATTGGAGGGCAACTAGCCCCCCCCCCCACGCGCCCATCATTCCCCCAAGCACATCCAATCAAAATTTTGAGATAGTCGTTTTGTTCAGCGTAGTTGATTTCCAGATAGAAAATATATTTTTGAGGAGGACACTCCCCTACAACCCTCGGGGCAATGGTTTTAAGTTATGCCCTGGGGGTATATAAGGTTTTTATAGAAGGTGCTGTCGTAGACACTTCAAAAAAAACTCATTCGATTGGAAATTCAAAGAGCTAGTGCCATTTTTAATATTCGAAAGTGAGTGGAGGGCAACTAGCCCCCCCCCCACCCCATCCATCCCCTAAATACGCAGAAGATGCTGTCGTAGAAACTTCGAAAAAGTCTCATTCAATTGGAAATTCAAAGGGCTAGTGCCCTTTTTAATAGTCGACAGTGATTGGAAGGCAACTGCCCCCCCCCCACGCCAATCATTCCCTAAAACACATACAATCAAAATTACGAGATAGCCATTTTTTTCAGCAGAGGTGATTTCTGGATAGAAAATATCTTTTTGAGGAGGACACTCCCCTACAAACCTCGAGGCAAGGGTTTTAAGTTATGCCCTGGGGCATATAAGGTTTTTATAGAAGGTGTTGTCGTAAAAACTTTATAAAAGGCTCATTAGATTGGAAATTCAAAGGGCTAGTGCCCATTTTAATAGTTGAAAGTGATTGAAGGGCAACTAGCCCCCCCCCCCCCACACGCCCATCATCCCCCCAAGCACATCCAATCAAAATTTTGAGATAGCTGTTTAGTTCAGCGTAGTTGATTTCGAGATAGAAAATATATTTTTCAGGATCACACTCCTCCACAAACCTCGGGGCAAGTGTTTCTAGTTATACCCTGGGGGCATATAAGTTTTTATAGAAGGCGTTGTCGTAGAAACTTTAAAAAAGGCTCTTTCAGTGTTGTTCAGTGTTATGGATTTCCAGATAGCAATTATGTTTTTGAGGAGGAAATTCCCCCACAGCCCTCGGGGCAAGGGTTGTAAATTATGCCCTGGGGACATATAAGGTTTTTATAGAACGCATCGTCGTAGAAACTTCAAAAAAGGCTCATTCGATTGGAAATTCAGATGGGCTAGTGCCCTTTTAATAGTCGAAAGCGATTGGAGGGCATCTAGCCCCCCCCCCCCACGCCCATCATTCCCACAAACACATCCAATCAAAATTTTGAGATAGCGGTTTTGTTCAGCGTAGTTAATTTCCAGATAGAAAATATATTTTTGAGGAGGACACTCCCCTACAACCCATGAGGCAAGGGTTTTAAGTTATGCCCTGGGGGCATATAATGTTTTTATAGAAGGCGTTGTCGTAGGAACTTCAAAAAAGGCTCATTTGATTGGAAATTCAAAGAGCTAGTGCCCTTTTAATATTCTAAAGTGATTGGAGGGCAACTAGCCCCCCACACGCCCATCATTCCCCCAAACACATCCAATAAAAATTTGAGATACCCATATTTTTCAACGTAGTTGATTTCCAAATAGAAAATATGTTTTTGAGGAGGACACTCACCTATAACCCTTGGGGCAAGGGTTTTAAGTTATACCCTGGGGACATGTAAGGTTTTTATAGAAAGCGTTGTCGTAGAAACTTTGAAAAAGGCTCATTCAATTGAAAATTCAAAGGGCTAGTGTCCTTTTTAATAATCACAAGTGATTAGAGGGCAACTAGCCCCCCCTCCACACTCATCATTCCCCCAAAGACATCCAATCAAAATTTTGAGATATCCCTTTTGTTCAGCGTAGTTGATTTCCAGATAGAAAATATATTTTTCAGAATCACACTCCTCCACAATCCTCGGGGCAAGTTTTGTAAGTTATGCCCTGGGGGCATATAAGTTTTTATGGAAGGCGTTGTCGATTTCAGCGTAGTTGATTTCCAGATAAAAAATTTGTTTTTGAGGAGGACACTCCCCACAACCCTCGGGAAAAATTTTGATATATCCAATTTGTTCCACGCAGTTAAAGTTCAGGAAATTATACCTTTGAGCAGGACACTCCCCCCACAGTCTTCAGGGCAAGGGTTACAAGTAATGCCCTGGGGCATATAAGTTTTTATTGAGCTCTTTGTCGTAGTAACTTGAAAAAGGGCTTATTCTATTTGAAATACAAAGGTCTAGTGCAATTTTTAACAGTCAAAAGTGATTTTAGGGCAACTAGCCCCCCTCTTTCGCCCACCTTTTCCTCAAACATATAAAATCAAAATTTTTATATAGCCATTTTGTTCAGTGATGTGGATTTCCAGATAGCAATTATGTTTTTGAGGAGGACACTCCCCCACAGCCCTCGGGGCAAGGGTTGTAAGTTATGCCCTGGGGGCATATAAGGTTTTTATAGAAAGCGTCGTCGTAGAAACTTCATAAAAGGCTCATTCGATTGGAAATTCAGATGGGCTAGTGCCCTTTTTAATAGTCAAAAGTGATTGGAGGGCAACTAGCTCCCCCCCACACGGAAATTCAAAGAGCTAGTGCCCTTTTTAATATTCTAAAGTGATTGGAGGGCAACTAGCCCCCCACGCCCATCATTCCCCCCAACACATCCAATAAAAATTTAAGACACCCATTTTTTTCAACGTAGCTGATTTCCAAATAGAAAATATGTTTTTGAGGAGGACACTCACCTATAACCCTTGTGGCAAGGGTTTTAAGTTATACCCTGAGGACATGTAAGGTTTTTATAGAAGGTGTTGTCGTAGAAACTTTGAAAAAGGCTCATTCAATTGAAAATTCAAAGAACTAGTGCCCTTTTTAATAATCAAAAGTGATTGGAGGGCAACTAGCCTCCCCCTCTCCACACCCATTATTCCCCCAAAGACATCCAATCAAAATTTTGAGATATCCCTTTTGTTCAGCGTAGTTGATTTCCAGATAGAAAATATCTTTTTGAGGAGGGCACTCCCCCAAAACTCTCGAGGAAAGGGTTTTAAGTTATACCCTGGGGGCATATAAGGTTTTTTATAGAAGATGTTGCAGTAGAAACTTCAAAAAAGGCTCACTCGATTGGAAACTTAAAGGGTTAGTGCCATTTTTAATAGTCGAAAGTGATTAAAGCAACTAGCCCCCCCCCACGCCCATCATTCCCCCAAACACATCCAATAAAAATTTTGAGATAGCCATTTTGTTCAGTGTAGTTGATTTCCAGATAAAAAAAATATGTTTTTGAGGAGGACACTCCCCACAACCCTCGGGGCAAGTGTTTTAAGCTATGCCCTGGGGGCATTGTTGTCGTAAAAACTTCAAAAAAGGCTAATTCGATTGGAAATTCAAAGGGCTAGTGCCATTTTTAATATTCGAAAGTTATTGGAGGGCAACTAGCCCCCCCCACGCACATCATTCCCCCATACACATCCAATCAAAATTTTGAGATAGTCATTTTGTTCAGCATAGTTGATTTCCAAATAGAAAACATGTTTTTGAGGAGGACACTCCACTACAACCCTCAGGGCAAGGGTTTTAAGTTATGCCCAGGGGACAGATAAGGTTTTTATAAAAGGCGTTGTCCTATAAACTTCCGAAAAGGTTCATTCAATTGGAAATTAAAAGGGCTAGTGCCCTTTTTAATAGTCAAAATTGATTTGAGGGCAACTGGCCCCCCCCCCCCCCAATCATTCCCCCAAACACATCCAATCAAAATTTTGAGATAGCCATTTTGTTCAGCGTAGTTGATTTCTAGATAGAAAATATATTTTTGAGGAGGACACTCCCCTAAAACCCTTGGGGCAAGGGTTTTAAGTTATGTCCTGGGGGCATATAAGGTTTTTATAGAAAGCGTTGTCGTAGAAACTTCGAAAAGGGCTCATTCGATTGCAAATTGGAGTAGCTAGTACCCTTTTTAATAGTCGAAAGTGATTGGAGGGCAACTAGCCCCCACTCCCACGCCAATCATTCCCCCAAAGACATCACCCCTTCCACGCCCACCTTTTCCCTAAACACATACAATCAAACTTTTGAGATATCCATTCTGTTCAGCGTACTTGATTTCTAGATAGAAAATATCTTTTTGAGGAGAACTCTCCCCTAAAACCCTCAAGGCAAGGGTTTTAAGTTATACCCTGGGAGTATATAAGGTTTTTATAGAAGGTGTTGTCGTAAAAACTTCATAAAAGGCTCATTCGATTGGAAATTCAAAGGGCTAGTGCCCTTTTTAATAGTAGAAAGTGATTGGAGGGCAACTAGACCCCCCTCCCCCCCCCTCCACACGCCCATAAATTCCCCAAGCACATCCAATCAAAATTTTGAGATAGCTGTTTTGTTCAGCGTAGTTGATTTACAGATAGAAAATAGGTTTTTGAGGAGGACACTCCCCCACAACTCTCGGGGCAAGGGTTCTAAGTTATGCCCTGGGGATATGTAAGGTTTTTATAGAAGGCTTTGTCGTAGAAACTTCAAAAAAGGCTTATTCGATTGGAAATTCAAAGGGCTAGTGCCCTTTTAATAGTCAAAAAGTGATTGGAGGGAAACTAACCCCCCCCCCCCCTCTCACGCCCACCTTTTCCCCAAACACATCCAATAAAAATTTTGAAATAGCCACATTATTCAACGTAGTTTTAAGTTCTGTAAATTAGGTCTTTGAGGATGACAACCCCCTCACAGCCCTCAGGACAAGGGTTGTAAGTTATGCCCTGGGGACATTTAATATTTATTGAAATTCAAAGGCCTTTTTAATAGTAAAAAGTTATTTGAGGGCAACTAGCCCCCCTCTTTGACCCACCTTTTCCCCAAACACATCCAATCAAAATTTTTAGATAGCCATTTTGTTCAGTGTTGTGGATTTCTAGATAGAAATTATGTTTTTGAGGAGGACACTCCTCTACAGCCCTCAGGGCAAGGGTTGTAAGTTTTGCCCTGGGGACATATAAGGTTTTTATAGAACGCGTCGTCGTAGAAACTTCAAAAAGGGCTCATTCGATTAGAAATTGAAATGGCTAGTGTCCTTTTAACAGTCAAAAGTTATTGGAAGGCAACTAGCACCCATTCCACGCCCTCCATTTCCCCAAACATATCAAATCAAAATTTTTAGATAGCCATTTTGTTCCACGCAGTTGAAAGTTCTGGGAATTATACCTTTGAGCAGGACTCTCCCCCTACAGTCTTCAGGGCAAGGGTTATAATTTATGCCCTGGGGGTATATAAGGTTTTTATTGAAATCTTTGTCGTAGAAACTGGAAAAAAGAGCTCATTCGATTGGAAATTCAAAGGGCTAGTACCCTTTTTAATAGTCGAAAGTGATTTGCGGGCAACTAACCCCCCTCTCATGCCCACCTTTTCCCTAAACACATCCGATCAAAATTTTTAGATAGCCATTTAATTCAACGCAGTTGAATTAAATGGCGAACAGAAATTACAATAAATAACCTAGTCAAACTCAAAACAAGCAGAAATTAACATAAGTTGGGTTCAAAACCCCTATGGCTTCCCAAGGCCAGAACATAATTTGCACTTTACGGAAAAAAATATAAATGTTTTTACTTTTATAACTTTTATAAATCAAATAATACTAATTCATTTGTATGTTTTGAGTAAAGTGCAGATCTTGTTCTGGCCTTGGGAAGGCATAGGGGTTTTGAGCCCAACTTATGTTAATTTCTACTCGGTTTGATTTTTACTCGGTTAATTATTGTAATTTCTGTTCGTTTTGGGTTTTATTTATTTACCAATGCTAATTTGTGGTAGTTTCACGCTTGGTAGATTATTTGATTTTATTTTTGCTCATTTTTTGTTTAATGGAGTTCTTTACTTATCTTTGAAAACTTATTTTGTGAAAAAAGTTTTTTTATTTAATTTCTGTTCTTTTTATATTGACATAGTATTTCAGGGAAAAAGAAAATAATACTTCAAATCTTGTCGTTTTTTTAAGAATTTATAGTTTGGCCTGATATTTGTACGCTGGAAAAAAATTTTCAGCCAATTTTAACAACATACACCCTCTTAAAAATCTGGACACAAATAGTAGTTTTTATTTTAGTTTCATACCTCCTCTAGTTGACCTGGAATGGAAAACTTGATACCATTCGCAAAAAAATCTGTTTGCTTTCTTTGACAGCTTGGATACACTTACGCTATTTTGATTTGGTTAAATGTTAAAAGCAGAAGCAGCCCCGAAAGTTTGAACATAATACCCTCAGTCTTTCTTGGGATACTGCTGAGATGGGTTATTGGGAATTAGCGTTAATACAGTGCATTTTGGTTTAATCTTATGGCAACATTTAGTTTGGAGCCCTTTTTGAAATTTAACTATATAAACTTTATATGCCCCCAGGCCATAACTTACAACCCAAGCACTGAGGGCTCTGAGGGGGTTATCATCCTAAAAGACCTTATTTCAAGAAATTTCAACAACGTTGAACAAAATTGCTATCTTGTAATTTTGATTGGATGTGTTTGGGGAAATGGTGGGTGCGAGAGGGAGTTAGATGCCCTCCAATCACTTCCCGACTATTAAGAAAGGCACAAGTCCTTTCAATTTCCAATTGCACTGAAGGATTTGAGGGGTTTTCATCGTAAAAAACCTAATTTCCGGAACTTTAAACTACTTTGAACAAAATAGATATCTCAGAATTTTCATTAGCTATGTTTGCCGATTTAGTTGGCGTAAGAGGGACATTTGTTAGCCTCCAGTCACTTTCAACTATCAGAAATGGTACTAGCCCTTTAAATTTCCAATTGAATAAGCCCTTTTGAAGTTTCTACAACAACACTTTCATTAAAAACCTTATAGGCCCCCAGGGTATAACTTACCACCCTGGCCCTGAGGGCTGTAGGGGGGAGGGGTTGTCATCCTTAAAGACCTAATTTCCAAAACTTTCAACTACGTTGAATAAAATTGCTATCTAAAAATTTGATTGGATGTGTCTGGGGGAATGATGGACGTGGGGCGGGGTGGCTAGTCGCCCTCCAATCACTTTCGACCATTAAAAATGGCACTAGGCCTTTGAATTTCCAATCGAATGAGCCCCTTTTCAAGTTTCTACGACAACGCCTTCTATAAATACCTTATATATCCCCAGAGCATAACTTAAAACCCTTGCCCGGATGGTTGTGGGGGAGTGTCCTCCTCAAAAATATATTTTCTATCTGTAAATCAACTACGCTGAACAAAATGGATATCTCAAAATTTTGATTCGATGTGGTTGGGGGAATGAAGGGCGTGGGGGGGGCTAGTTGCCCTCCAATCACTTCCGACTATCAAAAAGGGCACTAGAACAGTTTTTACGACAAAGATTTCAATAAAAACCTTATGTGCCCCCAGGGCATAACTTATAAACCTTGCCCTGGAGACTGTGGGGGGAGTGTCCTGCTCAAAGGTTTAATTTCCTGAACTTTGAACTGCGTGGAGCAAAATGGCTATCTTAAAATCTTTATTGGATATATTTGGGAAAATGGTGGACGTGAGAGGGGCGTTAGTCGCTCTCAAATCACTTTCAACTATTAAAAAAATCACTAGCCCTTTCAATTTCCAATTGAATGAGCCGTTTTGAAGTTTCTACGCTTTCAATAAAAACCTTACACGCCCCCTGGGCATAATTTACAATCCTTGCCCTGAGGGCTGTGGGGGGTTTTCATCCTCAAAGACCTATTTTCCTGAACTAAAAACTACGTTGAATAAAATAGCAAAGTTTTGATTAGATGGGTCCTGATTTTAATCTCAAAGTTTTGATTAGATGTGTTTGGGGAAAAGGAGGGCGTGAGAGGCGGGTTAGTTGCCCTCTAAACACTTTCGACTATTTAAAAGGGCACTAGCCCTTTGAGTTTCCAATCAAATGAGCCTTTTTTTAAAGTTTCTACGACAACGCCTTCTATAAAAACCTTATATACCCCCAGGGCATAACTTAAAACCCTTGCCCTAAGGGTTGTGGGGGAGTGTCCTCCTCAGAAATATTTTTCTATCCGGAAATCAACTACGCTGAACAAAATGGTTATTTCAAAATTTGTATTGGATGTGTTTGGGGGAATGATGGGTGAGGGCAGGCTAGTTGCCCTCCAATCACTTTCGACTGTTAAAAAGGGTACTAGCCCTTCAAATTTCCAATCGAATGAGCCTGTTTTGAAGTTTTAACGACAACGCCTTCCTTAAAAACCTTATATGCCCCCAGGGCATAACTTAGAACCCTTGCCCTGAGGGCTGGGGGGAGTTTCCTCCTCAAAAATATATTTTCTATTTAGAAATCAACTACTCTGAACAAAATGGCTATCTAAAAATTTTGATTGGATGTGTTTGGGGTAATGAAGGGCGTGGGGGGGGCTAGTTGCCCTCCAATCACTTTCGACTATTAAAAAGGGCACTAGAACTCTCAATTTCCAATCGAATGAGTCCTTTTTAAAGCTTCTACGACAAAAATTTCAATAAAAACCTTATATGCCCCAGGGCATAACTTATAACCCTTGCCCTGAAGACGGTGGGGGGAGTGTCCTGCTCAAAGGTATAATTTCATGAACTTTGAACTACGTGGAATAAAATAGCTATCTCAAAATCTTTATTGGATGTGATTGGGAAAATGATGGGCGTTATAGGGGCGTTAGTCGCTCTCCAATCACTTTCAACTATTAAAAAAGGCACTAGCCCTTTCAATTTCCAATTGAATGAGCCCTTTTGAGTTTCTAGGCTTTGAATAAAAACCTTATACGCCCCCAGGGCATAATTTATAACATTTGCCCTGTGGGCTGTGGGGGGGGGGGGTTGTCATCCTCAACTACGTTGTCATAAAACTACGTTGAATAAAATGGCTATCTCAAAGTTTCGATTAGATGTTTTGGGGAAAAGGTGGACGAGAGAGGCGGGTTAGTTGCCCTCTAATCACTTTCGACTATTAAAAAGGGCACTAGCCCTTTAAATTTCCAATCGAATGAGCCTTTTTTAAAGTTTATACGACAACATCTTCTATAAAAAAACCTTATATGCCCCCAGGGTATAATTTACAGCCCTTGCCCTAAGGACTGTGGGGAACCTTCCTCAAGAACATAATTTCTGTCTGGAAATCAACTACGCCGGACAATATAGCTATCTCAAAATTTTGATTGGATGTGTTTAGGGAAATGGTGGGCGTGGAAGGGGTGTTAGTGGCTTTCCAATCACTTTCGAATATTAAAAAGGGCATAAGCCACTCCAATATCCAATTGAATGAGCCCCTTTCGAAGTTTCTACGACAACTTCTTCGATACGAAGTGTCCTACTCTAAAGGAAAAAATTAATAAATAATACATTGTGCCAAAATCGTTTTTATATACCCCCAGGGCATAACTTAAAACCCTTGCCCTGAGGGTTGTGGGGAAGTGTCCTCCTCTTTACTTAGTCCCCGTTTCTTGTCTCGCTCTCGAGTCTCCCCGTTCTCTAATTAGGCAGCGCAACTGCGCTGCCTATGATTTATACACAAAATTTCTATATAAACGTTATATGCCCCCAGGGCATAACTTACAACCCTTTTACTGAGGGCTCTGAGGGGGCTATCTTCCTAAAAGGCCTAAATTCCATAACGTTCAAAGACATTGAACAAAATTGATATTCCAAAATATTAATTGGATGTGTTTGGGAACATGATGGGCGTAAAAGGGTCATTGGTCACTATTCAATTACTTTGAACTATTAAAAAGGCGCTGGCCCTATCAATTTTTATTTGAATGAGCCCTTTTGAAGTCTCTACGACAACGCTTTCAATAAAAACTTTATATGCCCCTGGGCATAACTTTCAACCCTTGCACTGAGGGTTCTGAAGGGGTTATCATCCTAAAAGACAAAATTTCCAGAACTTTCACGTACGTTGAACAAAATGGATATCTCAAAATTTAAATTCAATGTGTTTGGGAAAATGGTGGGCATAAGTTAGTCGCTATCCAATCACTTTCAACTATTGAAAAAGGCACTAGCCCTTTCAATTTCCGATTGAATGAGCCCTTTTGAAGTTTCTACGACAGCGCTTTCAATAACAACTTTATATGCCCCCAGGAGATATCTTACAACCCTTGCCCTGAGGGCTGTGGGGGGATGGGTTGTCATCCTTAAAGACCAAATTTCCAAAACTTTCAACTACGTTGAATAAAATTGCTATTTAAAAATTTTGATTGGATGTGTTTGGGGGAATGATGGGCGTGGGGGGGGGGGGCTAGTTGCCCTCCAATCACTTTCAACTATTAAACAGGGCACTAGCCCTTTAAATTTCCAATCGAATGAGCCCCCTTTTCAAGTTTCTACGACAACGTCTTCTATAAAAACCTTATATACCCCCAGGGCATAACTTAAAACCCTGGCCCTGAAGGTTGTGGGGGAGTGTCTTCCTCAAAAATATATTTTCTATCTGGAAATCAGCTAAGCTGAACAAAATGGCTATCTCAAAATTTTTATTGGATGTGTTTGGGGGAATGATGGGCGTGGGGGGGGGGGGCTAGTTGCCCTTCAATCACTTTTGACTATTAAGAAGGGTACTAGCCCTTCTAATTTCCAGTCGAATGAGCCTGTTTTGAAGTTTCTACGACAACGCCTTCCTTAAAAACCCTATATGCCCCCAGGGCATAACTTAAAACCCTTGCACAGCGGGTTGTGGGGGAGTGTCTTCCTCAAAAACATATTTTCTATCTGGAAATCAACTACGCTTAACAAAATGGTTGCCTACAAATTTTGATTGGATGTTTTTGGGGGAATGAAGTGTGGGGGGGGGGGCTAGTTGCCCTGCAATCACTTTCGACTACTAAAAAGGGCACTAGAACTCTCAATTTCCAATCGAACGAGCCCCTTTTGAAGTTTCTACGACGACCCCTTCCATATGAAGTGCCCTGCTCTAAAGGAAAAAATAATAAATAGTACATTGTGCCAACATCGTTCTTATATGCCCTCAGGACATAACTTAAAACCCTTGCCCCGAGGGTTGTGGGGGAGTTTCCTTCTCAAAAACATATTTTCCATGTGGAAATCAACTACGCTGAACAAAGTGGTTATCTCAAAATTTCGATTGAACGTTTTTGGGGGAATGATAGGCGTTGTGGGGGCTAGTTGCCCTCCAATCACTTTCAAGTATTAAAAAGGGCACTAGCCACTCCGATTTCCAAAGTTTTTACGACAACTCCTTCGATACAAAGTGCCCGAGTATGGAGGAAAACATTGTGCCCACATCGTTCTTTACTTAGGCAGCGCTAGCGCGCTGCCTATGAAAGCGATGTTGTAAAAACATCAAAAAGGGTTTATTCAATTGAAAATTGAAAGGGCTAGTGTCCCTTTGATTGAAGGGCAACTAACCCCCCTATCACACCCACCGTTTCCCCAAACACATTGCTAATTGGATTAACATTTATACAAATTCATATTTTTAAGAATTCATCTAACTACAATGCGGCTTAAAAGATATTGCTAATATTTATACAAATTAATATTTCTAAGCATTTATTTAACTACAATGACTGACAAAGGGTCATAAGAATTTTCAATACATTTTTTAGGTTAGGTAGACATTCTCTGCTACTATTAGCAAATCACTGCCGATCAAGTCCTCTGGGACCAACACAGCCAATGAAAAACAGGGACTGCAACAAACAGGCAGCCATCCCGAAAATATTGAAATGATACTTGGAGGAGAACCCACAAATCGGCCAACCCGACCGGATGGGAGTTAAGTAAGTAATAGTCTGGAGAAAGGCTATTTCAGTGGCGGATCCAGGGGGTAGGGCGAGGGGGGCGCGCACCCCGCTAGCGTAGTCTAAAGTAGTTTAATTTACTTAATTAACTCCAATTTGCGTCAATTAAACTTGCTCATAACGCAAGTTTATCGGATCAACCTATTTTACGCCCCCTTCCCCCTAAATTTTTTTCTATCGGACCAACTTTTTTTGCCCCCCCCTAAGAAATTCTGGATACGTCCTGTTTTATTTAGAAAATTATTTTTGAGGAGAAAAACTTCCCTACAACACTCGGGGCAAGGGTTTTAAGTTATGCCCTGGGGCATATAAGGTTTATATAGAAGGCGTTGTCGTAGAAACTTCAAAAAAGGCTCATTTGATTGGAAATTCAAAGGGCTTGTGCCCTTTTTAATAGTCGAAAGCGATTGGAGGGCAACTACCCCCCCCCCCGCGACAATCATTCCCCCAACACATCCAATCAAAATTTTGAGATAGCCAATTTAGTTCAGCGTAGTTGATTTCCAGATATAAAATATCTTTTTGAGGAGAACACTCCCCAACAACCCTCGGGGCAAGGGTTTTGAGCTATGCCCTGGGGGCATATAAGGTTTTTATAGAAGGTGTTGTCGTAGAAAATTCAAAAAAGGCTCATTTGATTGGAAATTCAAAGGGCTAGTGCCCTTTTTAATAGTCGAAAGTGACTGGGGGGCAACTATTCCTCCCCCACGCCCACCTTTCCGCAAATACATTCAATCAAAATTTTGATGATAGCCATTTTGTTCAAAGTAGTTGATTTCCCAGATAGAATATATGTTTTAGAGGAGGACACTCCCCTACAACCCTCGGGGCAAGGGTTTTAAGTTATGCGTTGTCGTGGAAACTTCAAGAAAGGCTCATTGGATATGAGATTCAAAGGGCTAGTGCTCTTTTTAATAGTCGAAAGTGATTAGAGGGCAACTAGCACCCCCCCCCACGCCCATCCTTCCCCCAAACACATCCAATCAACATTTTGAGATACCCATTTTGTTCAGCGCATTACAGGAGGACCCTCCCCTACAACCCTCGGGGCAAGGGTTTTAAGTTATGCGTTGTCGTAGAAACTTCAAGAAAGGCTCATTGGATATGAAATTCAAAGGGCTAGTGCTCTTTTTAATAGTCGAAAGTGATTCGAGGGCAACTAGCCCCTCCCTACGCCCATCGTTCCCCCAAATACATCCAATCAAAATTTTGAGATAGCCATTTTGTTCAGCGCATTTGTTTTCCAGATAAAAATATGTTTTTGAGGACGATACTCCCCCACAACCCTCGGGGCAAGGGTTTTAAGTTATGCCCTGGGGGCATATAAGGTTTTTACAGAAGGCGTTGTCATAGAAACTTCAAAAAAGGCTCATTTGATCGGAAATTCAAATGGATAGTGCCCTTTTTAATAGTTGAAAGTGATTGGACGGTAACTACTCTCCTCTCACGCCCGCCTTTTCATAGACAGCGCGATAGCGCTGCCTAAGTAAAGAACGATGTGGGCAGAATGTGTTGTTTTTTGGGTTTTTTTCTCCATACCCGGGCACTTCGTATCGAAGGAGTCGTCATAGAAACTTCGCAAAGGGCTCATTCGATTGGATTTTGGAGTGGCTAGTGCCCTTTTTAATAGTCGAAAATGATTAGATGGCAACTAGTCCCACCCGCGCCCATCAGTCCCCCTAAAACATCCAATCGAAATATTTAGATAGCCATTTTGTTCAGCGTAGTTGATTTCCAGATAGAAAATATGTTTTTGAGGAGGACACTCTCCCACAACCCTCAGGGAAAGGGTTTTAAGTTATGCCCTGGGTGCATATAATGTTTTTATAGAAGGCGTTATCGTAGAAACTTCAAAAAAGACTCATTCGATTGGAATCTCAAAGGGCTAGTACCCTTTTTAATAGTCGAAAGTGATTGGAGGGCAACTAGCCCCTACCTACGCCCATCATTCCCCCAAATACATCCAATTAAAATTTTGACATGGCCATTTTGTTGAGCGTAGTTGATTTCCAGATAGAAAATACGTTTTGAGGAGGACACTCCCCAACAACCCTCAGGGCAAGGATTTTAAGTTATATCCTGGGGTATGTAAGGTTTTCATAGAAGGCGTTGTCATAGAAACTTCAAAAGGGGCTCATTTGATTGGAAATTCAAAGGGCTAGTTCCATTCTAAATAGTTGAAAGTGATTTGAGGGGAACTAGCCCCTGACCCACGCCCATTATTCTCCCAAACACATCCAATTAAAATTTTGAGATAGCCATTTTGTTCAGCGTAATTGATTTCAAGGTAGAAAATGTGGTTTTGAGGAGGACACTCCCCAACAACCCTCAGGGCAAGGGTTTTAAGTTATATCCTGGGGTTTATAAGGTTTTTATAGAAGGTGTTGTCATAGAAACTTCAAAAGGGGCCCATTTGATTCGAAATTCAAAGGGCTAGTGCCCTTTTTAATAGTTGAAAGTGATTGAAGGGCAACTAGCCCCCCCCACGTCCATCA
The DNA here is from genome assembly GCF_049724085.1 of Artemia sp. Qi Xiang Cuo. Taxonomy (NCBI): domain Eukaryota; kingdom Metazoa; phylum Arthropoda; class Branchiopoda; order Anostraca; family Artemiidae; genus Artemia; species Artemia sp. Qi Xiang Cuo. The sequence continues at coordinate 3,034,178 of NC_142802.1, read as the reverse complement.
TTCACCCAAACACATCCATTAAAAATTTTGAGATAGCCATTTTGTTCAGCGTGGTTGATTTCCAGATAGAAAATATGTTTTTGAGGAGGACACTCCAAAACAACCCTCAGGGCAAGGGCTTTAAGTTATGCCCAGGGGCATATAATGTTTTTATAGAAGGCGTTGCCGTAGAAACTTCAAAAAATCTCATTCGATTGGAAATTCAACGGGCTAGCGCTCTTTTTAATAGTCGAAAGTGATTGGAGGGCAACTAGCCCCCCCCCACACCCATCATTACCCCAAACCCATCCAATAAAAATTTTGAGATAGCCATTTTGTTCAGCGTAGTTGATTTACAAATAGAAAATATGTTTTTGAGGAGGATACTCCGCCAGAGCCCTCAGGGCAAGGGTTTTAAGTTATGCCTTTGGGGCATATAAGGTTTTTATAGATGAAGCTGTCGTAGAAACTTCAGAAAAGGGCTCATTCGATTTGAAATTCAAAGGGCTAGTGCCATTTTTAATAGTCAAAAGTGATTAGTAATTTTTTTTGTTGTTGTTTTTGTTTAGACCAGGGCACTTCGTATCGAAGGAGTTGTCATGGGAACTTCGAAAGGGGCTCAGTCGATTGAAAATAGAAAGGGCCGATGCCCTTTTTAATAGTCGAAAGTGATTGGAGGGCCAATAATGCCCCTTCCACTTCCACTCTCCCATTTGCCCATTATGTTTAAAAACTAAATATTGCCCCAAGATTAAATCAAAATGCACTGTGATAATGCTAATTCCCAATAACGCATCTCAGCAGTATCCCAAGAACGACTGAGGGTATTATGTTCAATTTTTCGAGGCTACTTCTGCTCTTAAAATTTAACCAAATCAAAATAGTGTTAATTTATCCATGCTGTCAAAGAAAGTAAACCGATTTTTTGGGAAATGGAAAGCAGTTTTACGTCTCAGATCAGCAAGAGGAGGTATGACACTATGTTAAACAGTGCAATATACGTCCAGATTTTCATAAGTCTGATTGTAGTTAAAATTGCTGAAAATTTTTCTCCAGCATACATTTCTCCAGCAAACTAGAAAGTCTTAAAAAACCAAAAGATTTAAAGTGTTATTTTCTTTTTCCCAGAAAAGACTATCATAGGCAGCACGCTAGTGCTGCATTAGTAAAGAACGATGTGAGCAAAGTGTGTTTCTTCTCCACCCGGGCACTTCGTAACGAAGGAGTTCATCCGATCGAAAATAGCTCATTCGATTGGAAATTGCAGTGGCTAGTGCCCTTTTTAATAGTCGAAAGTGACTGAAGCGCAACTAACCCCCACCCCCCCACGCCCACCTTTCCCCCAAACAAATCCAATCAAAAATTTGAGATAGCCATTTTGTTCAGCGTAGTTGTTTTCCAGATAGAAAATATGTTTTTGAGGAGGACACACCCTCACAACCCTCAGGGCAAGGGTTTTAAGTTATGGCCTGGGGGAATATAAGGTTTTTATAGAAGGCATTGTCGTAGAAACTTCAAAACAGGCTCATTCGATTGGAAATCAAAGGGCTATAGTCGAAAGTGATTGGAGGGCAACTAGCCCTCCCCCACACCCATCATTCCCCCGAACACATCCAATCAAAACTTTAAGATTGCTATTTTGTTCAATGTAGTTTTAAGTTTTGGAAATTAGGTCTTTGAGGATGACAACCTCCTCACAGCCCTCAGGACAAGGGTTATAAGTTATGCCCTGGGGGCATATAAAGTTTTTATAAAAAGCGTTGTCGTAGAAACTTCAAAATGGGCTCATTCGATTAGAAATTGAAATGGCTAGTTCCATTTTTAATAGTCGAAAGTAATTGGAAGGCAACTAACACCCTTTCCACGCCCATCATTTGCCCAAACACATCCAATCAAAATTTTGAGATAGCCATTTTATTCCACGTAGTTTCAAGTTCAGGAAATTATACCTTTGAGCAGGACACTCCCCCCACAGTCTTCAGAGCAAGGGTTATAAGTTATGCCCTGGGCGCATATAAGTTTTTATTGAAATCTTTGTCGTAGAAACTTGAAAAAGGGCTCATTCAATTGGAAATTTAAAGGTCTAGTGCCCTTTTTAATAGTCGAAAGTGATTTGAGGGCAACTAGCCCCCCTCTCTCGCCCACCTTTTTCCCAAACACATCCAAATTAATTTTTAAATAACCATTTTATTCAGTGTTTTGGATTTCCAGATAGAAATTATGTTTTTGAGGAGGACACTCTCCCACAGCCCTCAGGGCAAGGGTTGTAAGTTATGCCCTGGGGTCATATAAGGCTTTTACTGAACGTGTCGTCGTAGAAACTTCAAAAATGAACTCATTCGATTGGAAATTGAAATGGCGAGTGCCCTTTTTAATAGTCGAAAGTGATTTGAAGGCAACAAACACCCCTTCCACGCCCACCATTTCCCCAAACATATCTGATCAAAATTTCTTGATAGCCATTTTGTTCCACGAAGTTTAAAGTTCAGGAAATTATACCTTTGAGCAGGACACTCTCCCCATAGTGTTCAGGACAAGGGTTAAAAGTTATTTCATGGGGGCATTTAAGGTTTTTATTGAAATGGGTAAATAACCCCCTTATCACGCCCACCATTTCCCCTAACACATCCAATCAAAATTTGAGATATCTATTTTGTTCAACTTAGTCGAAAGTTCTGGAAATTAGGTCTTTTAGGATAAAAACCCCATCAGAGCCAAGGGTTGTAATTTCTGCCCTGGGGGCATATAAGTTTTATATAGAAAGTTGATGTAGAAATTTCAAAACGAGCTCATTTGATTGGAAATTGAAATTGCCCTTTTTAATAGTCGAAAGTGAGTGAAGAGTAATTAACCCCCCTCTTGCGCCCTCCATTTCCCCAACCACATTAAATCAAAGCTTAGAGATAGCTATTTTCTTCAACGTAGTTGAACGTTCTGAAAATTATGTATTTAAGGATAACAAACCCCCGAAAGTCCCCAGGGCAAAGGTTGTAAGTTATGCCCAGGGGGCATATAAGGTTTTTAAGGATAGAGTTGTCGTAAAAACTTCAAAAGGGGCTCATTCAATTGGAAATTGAGAGGAATAGTGCCCTTTTTAATAGTTGAAAGTGATTGGAACCCCTCTTTCACGCCCGCCATTCCCCCAACCATATTCAATCGGAATTTTCAGATAGCCATTTTGTTCAACGTAGTAGAAAGTTTTTCAAGTTCTGGAAATTAGGTCTGTGAGGATGACAACCCCCCCACCCACCCCTCAGGGCGAGGGTTTTAAGTTATCCCCGGGGGGCCTATAAGGTTTCTATTGAAATCGATTTCGTAAAAACTTAAAAAAGGCTCGATTGATTGGAAAATGAAATGGCTAGTGCCTTTTTTAATAGTCGAAAGTGGTTGGAGAAAGACTAACTCCCCTCTCAAGTCAACCATTTTCCCAACCACATCCAATCAAAATTTTGAGATGTCCATTTTCTGTAACGTAGTTTAAAGTTCTTGAAACTAGCTCTTAGAGGATGACAACCACCCTCACAGCCCTTAGGGAAAGAGTTGTAATTTATGCCCTGGGGCCATATAAGGTGTTTATAGGAAGTGTTGTCGTAGAAACTCGAAAAAGGCTCATTTGATTGAAATTCGAAAGGCCTAGTGCCCTTTTTAATAGTTGAAAGTAATTGGAAGGCTTGACATTTTTATAGTAAAGATAGATGTGTATATAATGTATTTTTTTTCTTGTTGTTGTTGTTTAGACCAGGACACTTTGTATTGAAGGAGTTGTCGTGGAAAATTCGAAAAGGACCCATTCGATTGAAAGTAGAAAGGGATGACGCCCTTTTTATCCTTTAGAGATGATCGGAGGGCAACTAATCCCCCTCCCACGCCCACCTTCCAATGTGACTTTCTGTTTAAAAACTAAATGTTGCCATAAGATAAAATCAAATGCACTGTGTTAATGATAATTCTCAATAAGGCATCTCAGCAGTATCCCAAGAACGAATGAGGGTATTATGTTCAAACTTTTGGGTCTTCTTCTGCTCCTAAAATTTAACCAAATCAAAATAGCGTAAGTGTATCCTAGCTATCAAAGAAAGGAAACCGATTTTTTGCGAATGCTATCAAGTTTTCCATTTCAGGTCAACTAGAGGAGTTATGAAACTAAATTAAACACTACTGTTTGTATCCAGATTTTTAAAAGGGTGTATGTTGTTAAAAATTGCTGAAAATTTGTCTCCAGCACAAAAATAGCAGGCCAAACTATAAATTCTTAAAAAAAATAAAAAGATTTAAAGTATTATTTCTTTTTCTCTGAAAAAACTATGTCAATGTAAAACGAACAGAAATTAATTAAAAAAAACTTTTTCCACAAATAAGTTTTTCAAAGAAAAGTAAAGAACTCCATTAAACAAAAAATTAGCAAAAATAAAATCAAATAATCTACCAAGCGTGAAACTACCATAAACCAGCATCGATAAATAAATGAAACCCAAAATGAGCAATAATTACAATAAATAACCGACTCAAGCTCAAAACGAGCAGAAATTAACATAAGTTGGGCTCAAAACCCCTATGCCCTCACAAGGCCAGAGCATAATTTGCACTTTACTGAAAAAAATATAAATGTTTATACTTTTATAACTTTAATAAATCAAATATTATTAAGATTTTGATTGCTAAATCTCAGTTAATTTATATTTAACTAACGATGCAGATTCATTTGTATTTTTTCAGCAAAGGGCAAATTATGTTCTGATTGTGGGACGGCTTAGAGGTTTGGAACCCTATTCAGGTGGATTTCTGATCCTTGTCAACTTGGGTTGGTTATTTATTGTAATTTCTGCTCGTTTTGGGTTTCATTTATTTATCGATGCTGATTTATGGTAGTTTCACGCTTGGTAGATTATTTGATTTTATTTTTGCTAATTTTTTGTTTAATGGAGTTCTTTACTTTTCTTTGAAAAACTGATTTTGTAGAAAAAGTTTTTTTAAATTAATGTCAATATAAAACAAACAGAAATTAATTAAAAAAAACTTTTTCCACAAAATCAGTTTTTCAAAGAAAAGTAAAGAACTCCATTAAAAGAAAATTAGCAAAAATAAAATAAAATAATCTACCAAGCTCGAAACTACCACAAATCAGCATCGATAAATAAATGAAACCCAAAAGGAACAGAAATTAAAAAAATAACTGAGTCAAACTCAAAACGAGCAAAAATTAACATAAGTTGGGCTCAAAACCCCTATGCCTTCCCAAGACCAGAACATAATTTGCACTTTACTGAAAAAAATATAAATGTTTTTACTTTTATAACTTTAATAAATCAAATAATTTTAACATTTTGATTACTAAATATCAGTATATATATATATATATATATATATATATATATATATATATATATATATATATATATATATATATATATATATATATATATATATATATATATATATATATATATATATATATATATATATATATATATATATATATATATATATATATATATATATATATATATATATATATATATATATATATATATATAATATATATATAAATATATATATATATATATACATATATATATATATATATATATATATATATATATATATATATATATATATATATATATATATATATATATATATATATATATATATATATATATATATATATATATATATATATATATACATATATATATATATATATATATATATATATTAAACTGACAATGCACTTTCATTTGTATTTTTTCAGTAAAGTGCAAATTTTGTTCTGGCCTTGGGAAGGCATAGGGGTTTTGCGCCCAACTTATGTTAATTTCTGCTCGTTTTGAGTTTGACTCGGTTATTTATTTTAATTTCTGTTCGTTTTGGGTTTCATTTATTTATCGATGCTGATTTGTGGTAGTTTCGAGTTTGGTAGATTATTTGATTTTATTTTTGCTTATTTTTTGTTTAATGTAGTTCTTTAATTTTCTTTGAAAAACCTATTTTGTGGGAAAAGTTTTTTTAATTAATAAATAGTAAACATAATACTTACATTTGAGTATGACATTTTGGCCTATCAATATATTATATCAATTTTAGCTTTCTGTTAACTAAAAGTTGACTGGAGAGATTTCGTTATAGATCAATAATTCAAGTTTTATACCAGAATAAAATGAATTTTTCATTAGTTGTGAAAGAATTGTCTTTCAAACAGTTTTCTGACTGCTCTTTTTGTTGTTGGCATAAAAACTCGGATCAAGGAACTAATTTAAAATTCTAGGCCAATACAAATATCGTTTTTAATTAATGTACTTTAATTTTCAATTTATTTCATTTAAATTTTATTTACCATTTTTTTTTCGTTTTTACCAGAATGAATAAAAAACGAAGATATATTAGATAAACATGATATTAGATATGGCTGTACTAGAAAAATTCAGAAATGAATATGTTAATTATCATTTTAAAACTTACTTTTGTTTTAATAATTAAAAATTCGTTGCTTATTTAAATATCAGCATATCCTAGGATGAAAGGATTAGAATGGCTTTTGAGTCTTTGACGGATAGTTAATACAAAACAGAATGCAAACAGGGGTTAATGCTAAACCCTATGCTTTCTAAAAGCCAGAATATGATTACTTTATCGATGAAATTCTTTTAAATTATTTTCACCTTTATAACTTAAAGAAATCGAAAATTATTTAAGATTTTAAGGAATAAATATCATCATATCTATAGAAAATGCATCTAATAGAAATTTTGAGACATCCATTCTATTCAAAATAGTCTAAATATTATACAACCTAGTCTTCTGGGTTGAAACAACCCCCACAGATAAGGGGCAAGGATTGTAAGTTATGCCCAAAGGGTATTTGAGGTTCTTAGGGAAGGGATGGTTGTTTAAGTTTAGAAGAGGCTTTGTCTTTCTCCCTCAAAAAGGCTACGTCAATATAAAACGAACAGAAATTAATTAAAAAAACTTTTTCTACAAAATAAGTTTTTCAAAAAAAAAGTAAAGAACTCCATTAAACCAAAAATGAACAAAAATAGAATCAAATAATCTACCAAGCTTACAACTACCACAAATCAGTATCAATAAATAAATACAACCCAAAACAAACAAAAATTAAAATAAGTCAAAACCAAAACAAGCAGAAATTAAAATAAGTCAAACCCAAAACAAGCAGAAAATAATCTGAGTAGGGTTCTAAACCCAATGCGTTCTAAAATCTGGAATGTAATTTGTATTTTACTGAAAAAAATTCAAATGAATTTAGTGAAAAAAATGGGTATGGTCAGTTTAATGAACAAAATAGAATCAAATAATCTACCAAGCATACAACTACCACAAATCAGTATCAATAAAAAAATGAAAACCAAAACAAACAGAAATTAAAATATGTCAAACTCAAAACAAGTAGAAATTAACCTGGGTAGGGTTCTAAACCCTATGCGTTATAAAATCTGGAATGTAATTTGTATTTTACTGAAAAAAATTCAAATGAATTTAGTGAAAAAAATGGGTATGGTCAGTTTAATGAACAAAATAGAATCAAATAATCTACCAAGCATACAACTACCACAAATCAGTATCAATAAAAAATGAAACCCAAAACAAACAGAAATTAAAATATGTCAAACTCAAAACGAGCAGAAATTAATCTGAGTAGGGTTCTAAACCCCATGCGTTCTAAAATCTGGAATCTAATTTGTATTTTACTGAAAAAAATTCAAATGAATTTAGTGAAAAAAATGTGTATGGTCAGTTTAATGAACATAATAGAATCAAATAATCTAACAAACATAAAACTACCAAAAATCAGTATCAATAAAAAAATGAAACCCAAAACAAACAGAAATTAAAATACGTCAAACTCAAAACGAGCAGAAATTAATCTGAGTAGGGTTCTAAACCCCATGCTTTCTAAAAGCCAGAACATTATTTGTACTTTACTGAATTTTTTTTTAATGTTTTCAATTTTAAAACCTTAAGAAATCAAAAATTAATTAAGATTTTATGGAATAAATATCAGCATATATGCATTAAACTGACAATGCACATTTTTTTCAGTATATGCATTTGAATTTTTTTTCAGTTCTTTATTGAAAACGTTTGACATTAATAGCTCAAAATCTTATTTTTATGGCAAAAAAAAAATGTATTCATAATTAATTCTTTTTCTAAAAACAACCTTGAAAGCAGTGGCGTTGTTTCAGGCGGGCAATGATTTGGAGAAAAAATGATTCTATATCTTTTGTGATTCTTTTTGGATGGCAGGGGTGGATCCAGGATTTTTTTTAGGGGGGGGATGGGTTGATTTGATAAAAAAAATTAGGGGGGGGGGGCAAAAGAGGTTTATCCGATAATCTTGCGTTAAAAGCAAGTTTAATTAACGCAAACTTAGGTTAATTAAGTAAATTACACTACTTTAGACTACGCTAGGGGGGTGCGTGCCCCCCTAGTCCCCCTGGATCCACCCCTGTAGGATGGAGATCCCTCTTGACCCCCCCCCCCAATAAAGTGTTGTAGCTACATCCCTGCTTGAGAGCTCTGATTCAACTTTGTAATTCCCAGTAATTTTAACATGACTGCTAATAAGGTAATTTTTAACATGAGAAGAATTATTATTGTCAGTTAGTCATCTTTCGAGCTTGAATTATTACTAGACACCCACCTATGTATGTATTTATAATTAGTCAAGAAAATGTGTCAAAAACGGTATTAATTTTTTTCTTTTTCATTTTAATTTTTCAATTGTGTTTTTAATCCGCGTTCACAGAATTTTCTTTCAAAATTTTCAAGGGAAATGCTACATTCTCGTCTAAACTACTACGGTGTAAAAAAAAATAAGCAAAGCTAGTTCATTTGATTCGGCGCGTTTTTCGTCTATAAAAGCTTAGACATTAATAATTTGATGAGTCCGAAGACAATCTATCCTTCAGAAATACTTTAATTGCTTAGACTATTATCTATAGAATTAGGTGTTTTCTCTTTGAAAATTCTCCAACCCCATTAAGAATACTCCCTGAGGAAAATTACCCCTCCCCCAGTCATAGCTGAAAATGTTTGTTTTTTAATTTAATTTCGATGTTTTTTAAAATTCATGCCCAGGCATAACCAAGACATGATGTAACCAAGACTTAATCTGAATAGGGTTCTCAAACCCTATGCTTTCTAAAAGCCAGAATATAATTGCACTTTACTAAAAAATTTCAAATGCATTTACTAAAAAAAATATGCATTGTCAGTTTATTATACATATGCTGATATTTATTCATTAAAATCATAATTAATTTTTGATTTTTTAAAGTTATAAAAGTGAAAACATTTTTTTTTCAAATTTTTTTTTAAAGAATTGCTGTATAAGAATTAGAAAGATAAAGAATATTTTTTTTTGCCATAGAATAAGATTTTGAGCTCTTAGTGTCAAACGTTTTCAGTAAAGAGCTGAAAAAATTCAAATGAATTTACTGAAAAATGTATTCATAATTAGTTCTATTGAATTGGGACAAAAAGTCAAATTTTAGCAAAAAGTGCAATGGATTGACGGAGCAGCCATTCACAAATGGAATAATTTTTGTTTTTCTTAACATTTAATTTTGCTCTGACTTTGAGTTGAAAAAATTTACTTTGTATTTAATTTCTGACGGTTTCCAAATAATGCCGAGAAATCCGCCTCGCCCTCTACTGAAACCCTCCTACACGAAAAATTCCTCCATGGAAAGTTCTTGCCGCGTAAAATCCCCCCTCCCCGGAAAATTCCATCCTCGAGGAAAATTCTCCAAGGAAAATTTTGTTTGGATAATTCGCCCTGGAAGATTCTCCTTACTTTCCTTTTAAAGAATTTTTGTTCAATTTCTAATCGTTTTTCCCATCATGCCAGAAATACTTTCCTAAGAAAAATCACCCCAGAAACCCTTGCTCCTCTTCCACCCCAAATCAAAAGTTCTACCTGGTGGAAAATTCCCCCATGTAGAATTTCTCCCGTGGATGCCCCCCCTCCTCGCGGAGAAATCATCCGAGGCATTTCTAACGTTCAAGAGAATTTCCCCTGGACAGTTTCCCCTAAACATCTCCACATATAAAATTGAATCACCAAAGAGAAAGTAAGACAAATGAAACAAATTCCATTTATGAGCTCTGGTAAATTCTCCCCATGTAAAAATTTATCTAGAAAATTCCCCAGGAAACTTCCCTCCCAACAGTTAATTTTCCCTTTGGAAATTAGCCCCTCACTGAAAATCCTTTTGAAAAATGTGTCTTTCTCAAAATTTTGATCATATGTCTTTGTAAGAAAGGGGGCGTGGAAGGGAGGCTAGATGCCCTCCAATCTTTCTGGTCATGTATAAAGGGCACTTAGAGCTTTTAATTTCCGTTTGAATGAGCCCTTTTTTGATCTTCTAGGACCATTGGTTCAAAACCATCATCCCTGAGGGGAAAACAAGCAATACAAAAAGCAAATAAACACGCATCCGTGATCTTTCTTCTAGCAAAAAAAAAAAAAAACAACATACAAAATCCCACATTTTTGCTGATAGGCGCCACAAACCTCTTCAGTGAAGTGTTCTGATATGCTGAATCTAACAGTGTGATTTTCATTGAGATATCTTGACATTTTGGCAGGGATGTAATTTTCTATGGGACAGGGGGAGGGTGGGTAACTGCCCTCCTTGACCTTGGTATGCCTACCCAGACCCTAATTTACCCTCTCCCCCAGCTGAAACTGAGTTTCTCCAAAAATCTTATCAAAACTAAGATAAGCCTGCATAATTCAGGCACCCACAGTAAATATGATGTTTGGGGCTGTCGGACAAAAAGTTCTTCTTGTTGCTCAAATGATGTGTCTTTTCCAACAGTTGAAAGTTAAATCATGTCATGTTGTTTGTACTCGGCTTAAGCAAATGGACCTTAAATTAGAAGTAGCACCTTTGTAAAAATACAACTTTGTAATTTGGTTACTTAGTGTTTCGATTACTGTTGGCCCAGTCTCTACGTCTTTTGGTGCTGGATGTAGTTTTAGCACCTTCTGTTTCAGACTCATTCTGATCGCAGCATCGCCGGGCCCCCGCAAGGCTACGCCGTAAAGTTGTATATATTGATTCTCATTGTCGCTTGTGTTCTAACCGCAGCCTCTTCTTGATGTCATGACGTTACCATAGATTCGATATATACCACCTTGAGAAAAATTTAAATTCTCCCTTAAATTTGTGATCTATTTAGTTCATTTTTGTGGTCAGAAATGTGAATATGCCAGATAAAAAAAAAAGAAAAAAAAAACAAACAAACTATGTCACCAATTACGAGGCCTGGCCCCTCGGTATGGCTACGCGTCAGGATTGTATATATGGAAGAAAAAAACACAAACACAAACAAATGGACACGCATCCGTGATCTTTCTTCTGACAAAAATTCCAAATTCCACATTTTTGCATTAAGGAACTTGAAACTTCTGTAGTAAGGATATCTGATACGCTGAATCTGATGGTGTGATTTTCATTAACATTCCTTGACTTTTAGGAGGTGATACTCCCTGTTTCAGAAACCAGTCCAATTTTTTCAGGCTCGTACCTTTTGATGGGTAACACTATAACTTGAAGAATAGTACATATTTTTGGAATCAGCATAATAAGTTTATTCTCTGGATGTCCCTATTGATTTAGAATTCCGTTTTCTAGGGTTCGGCCTACTATTCAGCCGAGTCACTCCTTACTTACAGTTCGCTACCACGAACTATTTGATTAATGTACCTCGATCTTACTCTGGGCCAGGAGCGACTAAATGATTTAGCGTTAATTAGCACAGATCGTGAAGAATTAAAAATAATCAATTGGGATCATATAGGTAATAATTTTGCAGAGGTTGAAGTAAGAAAAGTCAGATTTAAATACTGGCCACGTACTAGCACCGTGGAACAAGCGATGCTCGATATCCTGGTACTGTGTTTAAAAGGAAGAAAGTATTTATGAAGCTCTACTATATATCAGAATAATGAAATTAGATATATTGTTGAAAAAATAGTAAAGTATAGAAGATATTATTTCTAGGAAATTGTACCATTTTGAATTTATGCAGTGCTTTAACGATTGTTTTCTGTAAAATACAAATGACCCTTATCTTTAATTAATTTGAGGGGGTCGTAGCCCCACTTTATTTTGTAGTATTTTCTGTCAAGTTAAGTTTGAATAGATTATCTATTCGTCTGTTCATTCATAGAAGCGTTGGCTCTTTTTGGTAGATGTGATTATCCATTATAGTTTTGGTAGGTTTTAGAATTTCTTTGAAAAACATTTTTCTTTTCTTTAAAATTAATTCACAAGAAAATGTATTTCTATTCAAGACTTAGAATCTTTGTATTTTTTTTCTCCCCTGTAAAACCAAGAGAATAGGATGACCCCCATTTCGTTTTGTGTGTGACGGTATTTTGACTCGAATTATTACCTTACTCTGTTTGCTCTGGCCTTCATTCTGGCCTCCGTTCACTCTCGAAAATTTCGCCTAATCCGAGTTGTCAGATGGGGCGCATTTGCATCATCTGGGAGCTTTTTTGAGACGGTTGTGAATTGAATTTTTAAAATCATGATATTGCACGAGTGCTTTTTTTGGAAAATCGTTCAATTGGCGTATTTTCACTAGAAAAATGACACTTTCGGTGAATTTTCACTTTGATGGTGATGCAACTTTAAACCAGATATATGGTAACACTAGTAGAAGGGGGGTGTTACTCGTGACCCTACACCATATATGGGCATAGAGTCCCTAGGGAGAACACGTGGTAATGTCAGTCGTGACGGGGCACCAAATATGGGCATGGAATCCCCAGGGAGAATGATTGCGTAATCAAAGTGTGTCAATGACCTCTTTTTTCCAAGGTCGATTTGTTTTTTGTTTCTAGGTGTAATAACTCCAGGACGAAGGTTGCACATGCGCATTGAATTCTAACGGGAACAATGTTATTGATCTAGGACTCGAGGGGGAAGTGAATTTCCGTGAACTTAATTGCGTAATCGATCGTGAATGTCAAGGTGTCCAGAAATAGGAAACAGTATTTGTTATTTTTGTTCAAGCCAAATGTTATGAGTTTCTCGGAAACAGTTAGATCACGTGTTTCCTTCTCAGCCAATCAGCGAGTCGGATACATCCCCCATTCTCAGCCAATCAGAGGGCTTGTTACATAGTAGCGGCGGAGTGAATATGAGGAAAGGGTTTTTTGCTAAAGTTTTATTAGTCTGTGAATAGAATTCAAAGGAGTGAGAAGAATAGTTTTGACTTTACTCATTTGGATATATATTTGTGTTGATGTCGATGAGTGGAATGTTTACCCTATTAGAAGTTGATAGTGGAGATGATGATAATAGTACAAGAGCACCAAACATTGCGTTGGAAATCATGAAAGGATCACGTCGTTGTCTATAATGGGATGCAGCATATGCAAGATATGTGATATCCTTGAGCAAATTTAAAATGGAGGATCAATTATGTTTTTCCGCTAAAGTTGATATAGCACATATGAATAGACTTCAATGTGCTTTAAGTGCATTAGTGAAACATATCGAAGACAATAAACAGTATCGTTAATTGTACATGCTCTGTATTATTGATGTTGTTGTTGTAATTATTCAATAAAATTGTTTTGAAATCGAAAATGTTTTCTTTCTTTTCTGGATAGGTTATGGGCTAACGATTCAGGGTCAGTCTAGAGTCAACAGTCTGAGTAAAAGGATTCAAAAATGAATGTATTTGAGAAAGAGATAATTAGATCAAATCTAGTGTTTATGGAAAAACATTTGATTTTGGATGATAATTTTCTCGAGTTATCTCTTAAACGCAGGATATTCTCTTGTCAGGGAACAATTGACAATATAATGAGGTGTGATTCTCCCCCATTGGACTATTGTATGAAACTTTTAAATTGTGATTCAAATTCTTATAGTCAATTTATTGATATATTAATGGGAACAAGACAGAATCATATTGTGGATATACTTTTGAAAACATTGCCAATGGATTCAATATAGATGGCTCCCCCGTCAATCTAAAGATGTAAAGTTACAGAGCTACTACTCTCCACCATTCCTACACCATGAATTTATGGCGCGAGGAGGATCAGTTTCGTTTTAGCTGTGAGTGAGTTGACATCGGAATCCAAAAAATGTTCTATATATGTCCATTGTGCATGTACACTCTTGGCAGTTGGACTCAATGTGAGAATTGTACAATTATTGATGACTATAGTGAAAAGTGTAAATTATGTAATCCTTGTAAATTACATAGAGGTTATGCAGTACAAATTAAAGGATGTAATTCATGTCTTGAGGAGGTGTGTGACTCTCATCCTAGAGGGCACCTGTGCTCCAATTCTTACTATGATAAATGTGATCAGTGGGAGAATACTTACCCCGCTGTGATTGGAAAGAATCCTAAACGTGATTTTAGTTTATTTCTACGAGATTGGTATCGTCGTGGATTTAAATTATTCTGGGAAGAGGAATCTGGTCTACGATTCAACTGTTTGGGTAACAAGACAATTTGGTTTCTACGTCATCGTTGTGACGACACTACCTACTATGACTATAAACCAAGTGATTTTTATTTGGCAGTTACCGAATGTGATTCACCAGTTGAAAACACTCTATTTGATATTGTTTCAAATAGTCAGATTGAAACTCGCGAATTTCATAATATGAATGCAAATAATATCATTGACTACACAAAGAGATATAACAAGAGTGAAATAACATTATACTGTAGAAAATGTAACCTTGACTTTGCAGTAAATCAAGATCAATATACAGTGAATCCAAATGATTTACCAGCATTAGTGGTTCACGACCGTTGCCTATACATCGAACAAGAAATCTAAAGTGAAGATTTAAAGACATTGTTGTATATATATGCATTTTATTAATAAACAAAGTCACAAACATTTTTAAAGCACTTTACTCTTAGGGCACTGAAATCAATCCTATATATGTCTGAGAGGGTATTTTCCACTAGAAAGTCGTTCAGACGTGGATTTTCAACATAAATGTGGAGAAACTGCTGGTAAGTATAGCCACGACATCGGAACACAAAATATAGTAGTGCATGGAAGCCACAGCTTTTAGTTGTTAGATCCTGTACCCTCTTCCGATTTTGAATAATAGTTTTCCCATTGCTCTCAATATAGTTGCTGATGTGAGGCGTGTAGAATGTATAGGGTAGACCAAGAGGATAAAAAAATTCAATCGTCTTCATTGTTTGAAAGATGCACAGCGAATGACCCGTCACCACAGTCGACGGACTGCTATTAACAATAATCAAGGTATTGTTGACACTTTGAATTTTTCAAAGGATGTCCGAGGGCAGACAATAGGATTTGTACTGAGACATGTAGGGGTCCATATTAAATACATTGATTATTTGACTGGTGTTCATGGCGCCAAGTCTAGTAGAACACTGCCTTCGGGAGTGATTTCCCAATAGGTTTCATATTGATTTAGTGAGATTATTTATTTATTTATTTATTTTATTTATTTCCCTCAAAAACGAGGAGTATAAAAGATAATTAAATAAATCTTCAAAAATCCAAATAACACACCATCAAACATAGCAACAATTTACAAGTTGCCCAAAAGAAAACTTAATCAAATGCAACAAATAGTAATAATGAAATCATGCACTTTTTAAACTATAGAAAAAAAAGGAAAAAGATTATGAACATAAAGTATATTTTCAGCTTTACGGTAAAAATTATTTATTTTTACCTTGGCTATTTCCAACGGCTCTTTAACTTTAAATTTTGAAACTAATTCAGTATTACTAAAGGAAATTGGAAAACCAAGTAAAAACTTACAATATTTAAAATAACAAACGCGAATTGCTGAAAAATCACAAATTTTAAAATCTCGAAGAAGAAGGGAAGGATAAAGAACATGCGGGAGGGCTACTGCATTAAAAAGAGAACCTAGAGTTTCACGACGATAAACACCACGTAGCCGTATTATGGAACCAAACGCCTTTCTAATTTTTTCTTGAATATGTAAAATTAGCATCGACTTAGATTCACGAGCTGAAGCAGAATAAGGTAACCCAAGATAAACAACAGCATCAGAAACCTGAAATGATATATTTCTATCGCAAATTAATTCAGCTCGGTCATTAACATTGACGGGAAAATATTGACATTTTTTAATACTAATAGAAAGGCCACGAACATTAAGCAGACTAGAAAGGGAATTAAAATTCTTAATTAGACTAGCTTTAGAACGGCTCAATAGGATAATATCATCAGCATAAGCAAGAAAAGACACATCCCGTCCCCAAGAAATAAGGGTTGTAGATAAAGAACGAAGACACTCCGCCAGACATGCGTTAAAAATATAAGGAGATAAAACCCCACCCTGTCTCACGCCCCGACCCACGGAAATTGGATTAGAAAGAGAATCAGAAGTATGTGCAAAAATTTTTATCCTAAGCCCCGAATACCAAGATCTAAGAACTCTAACCACAGAAAGGGGAATCCCACCAGAAATAAGAGCTGAAAGAGCGGAAGCATGCGAAATATTGTCAAAAGCTCCTTTTATATCAATTAAAAGTGTATAAAGTGGGGAGCCAGTAGATCTTGACTCCTTAATTATAGTATCAAACGTTGCATGCGCATGGTCACAACCCATTCCTTTTTTGAACCCTACTTGATTAAGACCAACATCCAAATAATCAAAAAGATCCTTTATACATAATTCAAAAAGTTTACCAATCATAGAACCCTTCGTTATCGGCCTATACGAATCACAAGAACGGAGATCTCTTTTACCAGATTTTAGAATAGGAGTTACCACCCCAATCCTAAAAGATGGAGGACCATTACCAAACTTGAGAATAAGATTAAAAAAAGTCAAAAGAAGAAGAAGAAAAGAAGTTGGAGCAAATTTCACATGATTTGAAAAAATCCCATCATGGTCTTTAGAGGATTGTGGCTTTAATTTACGGCATGCACCCAACAAAGAATCAAACGAAATAGAAAAATCATGCGAATTAAAAGAACTGTTTAAAATTATATCAACATGCGAAAGTTGTTCAGGATCATCACAAGATTTCGAAAGGTTTGCAAAATGAGTTTCCCACTCAACAAGAGAAGGGCCATTCTTTTTAGAAGGTTTCTTTTTAGAGAGTATTAGTGTAATACTCTCAGCCAAAAATTTACTATCTGTGCTATCTAAGCGCAAACTCCCTGTGCATACTCGGGTAAGATTTTGCGTGCCAGAAAAATCCAGATCCTTTATCCCTTTCGTTATAGCAGACATTCTTTTCTCTATACCATTTTCGAAAAGTTGCGTCATGGTCTAGGGTTTGCATGGTCAACTCATACAATGTTCTATAGGATTTATCAAAAGATAAATTGTATAGTGGGATACCGTTTACTTTGCACACAAGAGATGAAAGTCCAAAAATATCGAATGTATGTGAGCATGCAGTCCATGATCCTAGTGCACTGGCGCTTTTTACAAATGCCAACGCAAGTTTTGACGGAATTTCACCATTGATAAAGGATAAATCGGTGAAGGTGCGTGAGCCCATTGCAATATGACACTGATTGGTGACTGTATGAGGAACAAGTAGTTTAATATTGTTGCCATTGGTTCTCAGTTTTTCACGGCAAAAGCAACAGAACTCATGATCTGTTGTTTGCATACCTGAAGTATTGCCGAGGTGAGGGAGAGACTTACATCAGGATTGGCAGCAAGTTCTTTTCTCAATATGAAATTGGAGGGTGCAAGCGTTAGTTTTTTATCAACTTTAACATTGGGCGGCATCCATTGGGGTATATTAAATATTTCATGATATATTTTTCCAACTAGATGTAATTCACTAGTTGTATCATTTTTAAGTGCATCTGTACTATCAGTATTAGTAATATATTCATATCCATTGGAGGTGCCTCTCAATTACTTGTATGACTTGAGTGTCATCAACATGAATTGCATATAGCTTGTATAATTTGACAGATTGTTGCTTGTGCTCACCAGCATGCCATTGATGTAGACACTAATTTGACGAAATAAATTATGTAATATACAATTTTCATAGGATATTCCCTCGCCCCGACTTGGCATTGTATTATCGGATTTCCGGACTTTCATTTGTAAATCTATAAATGTTGAAGAGATTTCCAAAAGGAAGTATTCATTGGAATAAATTTTAAAGTGGAGATTATCGGAGAGGGGCGGTTTAGGATAAAATTGTTAATTGTATCCATGCTTGACAATCACATCAACATTTTCAGCATTGAATAGATTCATTGAGGCGGTGATTGAAGGTTGGGAATCCTTATGCGGTAGGTAGGACATCTTAGGAGAAGAAATCGAGTTTCGATCTAATAATTTTCTTACTGGGGATTTTGGTTAAAACACAAGTCTGCTGGTTTCTTCTGGTTTTTTCCAAGGGTGATGTAGATTAGTTTCCACCAGAGTAGATGATGATGAGGGATGTATTGTTTTTTGAAATGTTTAAATATTCGACATTTTGTTTTAGTTCACCACCCAGTCATCATGAGCTAGACCTAAGATTTTCCGTATCACTTTTTTTAAAATCCATGCCAGAGCCCCAATCGTATAGTGTAGAGGGTGCAAAATCTGTCGCAGCCGGTACAAGATATTTTCTAGCCTGTGGTAGTGAAGAACAAAACAGCTCAGCAAACCAGCTGCCAAGACCATAGCCAGACATTGACGAGTGACCCTTGTAATTGTCCATTCCGTTGCCCTGTTGTCTTAGGCCAAGAAAATTAACATAGCAGTGAATATCAGGACAAGTGAATACCACTTTTTTTATTAGAAATCTTGCTTTTTAACGACGGGTGTAAAATGCCATGTAATCACAGCCAAACCTTTTGAAATTGCTATGGAATCACCCAATTCGGTTCTTAGTGTTAACTGACAGAGTTCCAAATAGGAAGTGTTTACGGGAATATACTGTAGATGCTTTATATTGTAGTGGTAAATATGTTCTTGATTGGTTTTTCGTTCAAGAACTCGTAGGAGGGGAACATTTGAATTACCAACCCGAGATGTTTCTACAAATGAAGCGTAGAGAAATATACAAGTGTCTGTGGTGAAGGCAGGCGGGTAGTCAGCGAAAATGAAATTAGTGTTTCCGACACTTTTACCATTGATTATATTGAGTTTAAAGCCAAGAACATCCTTTAGATTATCATTGAGAATAACCTTTTCACTGGCAATAGGTGAACTAATGTAGATCTTGCCCTCCTCCTTTGAATAGTTGAAATGAAAAGCTCCCTTTTTACGAGCGGAAATTCTTTTATTAATAGAACGACATAAATCGTTCATACAGGTGAGTTCCTCGTAGGTTAATTCAATATATGGATAGTCCATCCAATTGATTTTTTTAATTTGTTCTTGATCACCTTTTGGTGGCAGCGGCCAATCATAGGGTCTAATTTTTATTTCATATTTACGATTCTTTCTCAGGATGTCATAGGTATTTTTGAGAATACCGTCGACAAGAGCCACTTCATACTTTCCGTCGAATTTGATGGTGGGGGAGAGTTTCGTCCAAAAATCACTTGTTCTATTCAGATCATTGTAGAGAGGATCAGAAACATTGGACATGAAAGTCACATAGAAATCATTGGGCATTGTTAATATCTTCAGCACTGACCCAAGAATCATAATCTGAGTTGTATCCTAGCCAGCAAACAAGCAACTGTTTCTTACCCCTGCGAGTACGTCTCTCTAATATCTTTTCATTTTGATAACTTTCACTAGTGTTTCTAACTTTTGGCAGTTCATATTCATAAAAGCTACCGAGAATCTCGTCATCTCTAGTGTTTTGTAGTCGATATGTTGTGGGTTCGATGTCTAGGATTTTTGAAACTTTAAACAGTTCGGTGCTCCAGAAATAATTCCCCTTTTCGAAAATATTGGTGGTTCTATTAATTCGAACAGTATCACCAACGTTGAATTTCTTCTTTTTTTTCTTCTCATTGCCATTGGAGTATTGCTTTAGAAAAGTATCAGATGTATTTTCACTATAATGAACATCCGTTGGTATAGAGTTGGACAGAGATCGATTTGGTCACTGATTTTAAATCAACATGATTTTATCTAAGTCATGAATAAAAGTCGATGTATTTTTCAATTTGCAATATCTTGAAATTAATAGACTAATCGTTCATATTAATTGTTCGGCAAATGCAGCCTTTATTGAACTGTGACTATGATAAAGTATTGTATTATATTTGAAAAGAACCTTTTGCACATGGGGATTATCAAATTCACTACCACGATCCGACTGAATTTTTCTATATGAATCCTGTTCTAGAATCCTTTCAATGCCCCGAACAACTTCAACACCTCTCTTTGATCGCAATTGAATTGCATAGGCATAGTGACTTAAGACACTGATTGCTACCAGAATATATTTGTAGGGTGCATTGTGATGTATTTGAAGTGCGTCTAAAGTTAAAAGATCCGTTTGCATTATATGCAGAGGGAAAAAGGCTTTAGTTAGTTGATATTGTTTGCTGCGAAGTCTGTGATTCCGATGCAGTGTTTAACTCAGTTAATTCTCTAGATATTCTTTTGCTTTTTTCAATGTGGTGCCGGAGACTTTGGAAAGCGTTTTGGGAGAACTTAAACTTCCCGCTTCACCAATATTTTCATAGACACATTTCAGAACTTCATCCATTTTGAACGTAAACACGTAGTGTAATGTCCACTCCCCTTTTGCACACTGGAGGGTGAATCAATTCGTCTTCGCTTTTGACTAGAAGCCCCAGGTGTTGGAAAATCAGTGATGCCGATAGTATCTTAAAATATCGAATCGTCTTCTTCTGTTTTAAATGGTGTTGTTGGTGTTGGAGGAGGACTATATTCTCGTAGTTTCTTTATAATTTGCTTATTGGCAATAATACTTTTGGGAAAGTTCGATACACTCAGAAAGGCATATAGATTATTGTCAAAGGATAAAAGTCCTTTAAGATTCGTTACCATATCATAAATTAAATCAACTAGATTATAAATTTTTTCCTGAATTATAATTCGTTTCACTGTGCTCGCGACTTGAACTTGATCGCCAGTTTCCAACATGAGATAAGATAATACTCTTTTACTCTGTTTACAATAGGTGAGTGACAATAGGTTTCAAATTTTTTATACATTCGACTTCAAGTCCTTCTCCTTTGATTGCACTGCAGAATCTTGAGGAGATGTTTCATGTTTAGAGGGATTAGCGATAGGTCTCTCACGAGATGGTTTGTGTTTTTTCAAACGTCGCAATGTATCTGGAAGTAAAAGCAGTTTTTTGTCATCGGCAATATTCTCATCGTTGATGAATTTGCTTAGATTGTCTTCAAAATGTTCGACGGGCGAGAGGACAAGCTCAAATGGTGTCAATTTATAGGGCTTTGCCATTCTCTAGAGAAAACTGTTTACAAGTCCTGCAATTATCGGCAGTAAAAGTGTGAAAAAGCTACCGCCTGCTTGAAGGAGCCGTTTTCTTTTAAATTTATTTCCCTTGTTTTTACAAGCCAAGGCGCGTACAGTGGAACGATGTTGCTTTGTCTGTTGTCTAACACCTTCTGACAGTTGAATATTGTCCTCAATTAAATTTAAACAAAGTTCAGATATTAGATTAATGAAATCTTTGTCAACCCCATGTTTGAGTATAGCCTTCCTAAGCGGGGTTTCTAAAATGATTAAAACAGAAAATAAATGCCGGTATTCGTGTAGTTTCTTCTGTGTCATAATGGCAACTAATAGCCTTTTCTACTGTTCACCGGAAGATATACTGTAATTTCATCGTTGAAAATGTCGTTGACGACACATAGATCCTCGGGCGTGCTCTGATTAATATCCAGAAAACTGTAACCATAGGGATTGATTGTTGCCTGTGTTTACGGTTAAAATCTAATTTTAGAGGCGCGGGGTTATTTCGGATTTTTGTTATTTTGTAGTGCGAGATAATCACGCACAACTCGATAGATAATATAGACGGTGCAGTTCAAAGCAAGGGTTCACATACATTTGCTTTGTTGAAACAGATTGTGTAGAACCAGAGTAACGGAAATGTGTTCATGATGGGAGCGAACGGTAAACACTTGTAACATTTCCTTCGAGAACTGTTCAATGGATTCAGCCAAATCATCAATAATCAACCACGAGTTTGATTCAATACAATTGAAAATATCAAGTCCCCGTATGAATTGTATTGATATGGTTGTGGCAATAGCTTTTATTATATCATAGGACTCCTGCAAAATACAATAGCAATAATAGATTTTTTTTGGTTTCTCCAAAAACATTTTATCGCAATTTTGAATTATTCTAGCTAAAAGCGTTGTTTTCCCCGACATTGAGGGACCACACAGAAATGATCTGAAGGGTGTTTTAAATTGATACATGCTGCTGTTGACAACAGTCGGACTACAACTAACTGTAAATCATATGTGCTCAATGAATAAGTAGTAATTTTTCCCATGTATCTATCTATTCAAGAACAACAAAAAAAACAATATTTCGTGGTAGCTTTTATTATGGCAGTGTATGAAAACAAACATTTGTCATCAACATGAACTGCTACGATAAAAATAACACTTGTTCAACAAGAACAGTTGACAAAATTTCATGGTCTACATGAAAACTCTATTTATTCAACATGAACTCGGCAATGATAATACTCTAAAAAAAACACTTGTCTGTCCATCAGAAGCACTTATTGTCTTTAAAAAAAACACTTTTCTGTACAGCACTGTTCAATCAATATCTTAATGCAATTTTTGTAAAATTAAACCAATTTCTTTACAAAAAAAAAAAACACTTTTCTATACAACACTTTTCTTTGCAAAAAAAAATGCACCTTGGAACTAGCACAGCTTAACTTGATTACGGTTAATTTAAAGTAGGGATCCCCCCCCCGGGGACCGCGGGGCCGAAGGCCGGCCGGCCGCGGGCGGGACCCCCCCCACCCCCGGGAGCCGCCCTCGGGAAGGGCCCCCCTCCCCGGGAGCCGCGGTGGAAAAAACACTACAATAGTTGTCCGGTCACTGCGACTGCTACAGGTTAGGTTAGCGGTTGGGTTAGTTGGGTCAGTGGTGGTTAGATCGAGTTAGATGAGGTTGAGTTGCACGGTGGTTAGATTGTCAGGTTAGTTAATTTATGTACAGGTTGGAGCATTTAATTTATGAACGGGTTGGGTGGTGGTTAGTTGGTTAGTCAGGTTAATTTATCCAGACCAAGTTGATTGCGATAGTCTATGCATTCAACTCGGTCTGAAATACGGTAGTGGCCATGAGGTAGGACAGTCACACCATTCTCGAGCACATAGACTTTGTCGGATATACACGAAATTGCATTCTTTCCCACTCTCACAGTATAATTTCTATACTGTAGAGAGTAAATTGCAAGCACTTGTGCTCTCGGCACTAGACTACTTTCTAAACAGTCTCTGTACACGCTCATGTTAAAATTGCTCTTTACAAAGTGTGTAGGCACCCCTTTACACGCCTTCTTTTCTTCCCCACAATGAGTTTCAAGGAAGTAGACTTTGGGGACCGGGAACACCCCCTTAGATATCAAATCACTCCCCGTTTCTGATTTTAACATTAATAGTTGGTTGGGGGCTTGACGTTTCACCAACTCGGGGTAGAGGGTTGGATTCCAGTTGGTGAAATCCATCTGCGAGCTGATGTGGTCCCCCTTTTCTAAATCACCCAATAAATCTTCAGTCCCATTTACCTTTAACAGCAGAGAATCTGTATCACCATAGTAAACTTGAACCTCCCCCTCCCGTGGCCATTGCACCTTGCACACATTGTAAAAGAACGACAACATGAGCTTTTTTGAAATTTACAGTACTGAACTGCCGCCTGCAATATTCTTGTTCAGTACCACATTTCGCTTTCGCCTGTGTAGAAGAACCATGCCAGTCTCTATGCTCGTGAATGATGTAAAATTGGGGTCGGCAATAATTCGTGCACACTCTAGAGGGTCAGTCACGACGTCGCAGCGACATCTATTACGAACGCTTTCACACATTTTGCCAAACGCTGAATTTAGAATGAGCTTGTATATTTCCTTCTCCACCTTTGAATTTGCCCTAGAGCATTTATCGACAAAGATGTCAATAAACATTTTCAAATATGGTCGCTGATTGAATTGCAGGACCCTGTGTATTTTTGCGATCTTGAAACCATTGCTCACCATCCAATGCAAAAGAACATGGTGAACAACGATATTCTCCTTAGGGTCCAAATCAGCAATCAGTTTCTGTTTAGAGGGAGTCCAGTGCATCCCCATATCCTCAACCAATGAACGATTGTAGGGGCTCAGAGAGTCTTTGCTCACCGGCCGATTGATACAGGGAAAGACAAAATCTTTGACTGAGTCGTGAAGCGCCAGCGGAATGTGACCGTCAACTTCAAAGAACCATCCTTGTGGCCCGTTGTCCTCGACGGTGGTAATGTCAGGGAACTCACAAGGATTCTCAAGCCATTGATAGTTCCCACACGGCAAAGAGTAGTGGGACATTGCCGAGGGGTACAATGAGTTCATGTCCAAGAACACTGCATTTGACTTTGCACCGGTGCTGTTTTGTCCGCTCGGATCGGTTGATAAGACGCGGTCCCCATGAAAAACATACCCTCCCCTCATTGAACGCTCTACAAAAAGGTGCTGATCTAAATCAGTGATTAGGCCTATTTCCTCCCTGCTAATTTTAAAATTAAGCCCATCACTAAATGGGGTGTAGAAAAATAATATCCTATATCTAACCCAAACTCTGAATAGATTTGGTCTGTATTCTTCCAGACAACATCCAACAGAGTAAAAACGCCACTGGCCACGTACAGTCTACAATAATCCCACCCATTTATACAAACTCCCTTGGACCACACCTTCTTGGCAAACTCATAAACCTCGGCTGTGCATTCACTGCTGGTCAGTGAATTGTGAAAAGCTTCAATTGGAGGTAGTTTCTCCTCGCTTAAGCGTGCGCCAGAACAGTAATAGTCGTATGCATATATACCTTTGCAGGTCAACAGATCATACATTTCACTGTCTGAAAAGTGCTGTTTAAGCAAGGGAAAGCTATCAAAATTGTCGCTTTTTTGCACTTGAATCAATTGACTCAATGCCTTGGGAAAAAAACTAAAGAAATCTAAGAACTTGATTTTATTCCAGCACGTATGCCCATTATCCACTGCCTGCCATTTCAGTTCGAGAAGCAACAACTTCTCGGCCGATTTGGGAATAATGTTGTAGATAAATGAATTATTCACCCATGGACTATCTACTCCCCCTCCCTCCCTATGCATACGTGCCAGTGACGGTAAAATAAATTTTAAGTCATAATTAGAGTTGTGAGTGAAAATTGGGATAAAAAACTGCTGGCTAACATGTAAATTACATGATTGATGCGCAACCCCCCTAAAATTGCTACCCCCCGAGGATATTTCCTGCCACAAATGGTCATGATCTCTAACTTTCCCCCTCCCCCTCTTTTCCCTTTAGTCCCCTTATCCCCCTCCTCTGCAAACTCCCCCTTACAAACCCACCATATTTTTTGATTTTTAATCGTGAGACGATCCTCTGCAGACAACACCATTGGATAATAAGCATTTATCAAACAAGAAATAGCACCATTAGCCAAGCCAATCAGTTGAGTCAGTGCCTTGACCATGAACTCAGGCCCCTCAGCCAACTTTTCAACTATTTCTAACAACCAAATGGTGTTAGAATTGTCTCTCTGCGCGTGAGCATAGGAAACTGCAATGGCCTGATGTTCTTTGACTTGGTTTGGATATTGGGGGTCATTCACCTCCACCAGCTTAGCCTCACAGTCCAAGTATATTTTGTTGCACTGGAGGAGTGTGTTTTTAAAATTTTTAAATCGCAGAATGGCTTTATCCCCAGAAACCGTTTCCACTCTTTGGTAGCCATTTCGTCTAAAATGCTTCATATAACTCCGTAGTTTGATATCACTACGGAATTGTGACAAGCTAGTTGGACAGTAGAAACGTTCCCCATTATGCTTACCACCCCCCAGAACTCTACTAATGTCGGTAATCGGATTAAAATGGCCAATTGAATTGGCAGGGTCACTAGGGGGTGTGTATAACAACCAAACCCAGTGTCTGACCAAATCAATTGACGGGCCCCTTACAGAGAAGACCACCCCCTTCTTTTTTAAACGAAACCCATCTTAAAATTCAGTTTCATACTGAACCACTGTAACGCCGATATTTAAGTGGGCATTAGCCCTTTCAAAAATGTCAATGGATCGAATCGTTTCTGGGTATTTCCACTCTAAACACGAAAAATCTACAGTGGGGAAAAGGTACCCTTCCTTCCCATGCACCGCCCAGTTGTCTAAATTCTTCTTGGTAGCGTAACGAGCTAGAGGCTCGTATGGTGATATGAGAAAAGTATATCTGAAACACACGTGGCCTGTTTCAAAACAGATCCACTGGACACCTTTACAACCTTCTAGATCTGGATTATATTTTAATTGTACTGCCCTCCCTCCCCCATACCCTCCGCTTGAAATAAAAAATTTATTTAATTTACAAATATTTACACATAAATTTTCAAAAAAAAGAAAAAGAGACCCACGACCATTTTATTTAAAGTTCTCAAGATGCGTTATAATTTTATTTAGCCAATCTATGAAAGCACCCTCTAAATTTTCCAAATTCGAATAAACCAAACGCATCTCGGAATTTACATAATGATAATAAACTTCACTTTTCCCCTCATTTAAATAGAACACTTTTAAAACAATGTAAACCTTGATTGATTCCCTCCCTTAAAATTGAATTTGGTTCTCCAGAAGTGCACGAATTTTATCTACATAGGCATGCACAATTTCTACAGGGTCAAAAACAAATTTTCCCCCCATTAGTGTATTAAAAGGGTCTCCAAAGGTCGCAGTGTAAACAACTATTGCATTTAAAATTCTGTTGGTCAATTGAAAATCGGGGAGAGTTGTACCCCCCTCCCCCGCGTGTATATTATCCGCTCCCCCAGGGTGTTCAACAATAACTGGAGAATGCTCCACTTCAGTTGTTCGAAGTGGATTCGTTAGGGTATCGGAGGCTGGAGGAGGAGGAGAAGGGTTTCCAGTTAATTCGTATGTAAAATCATCCAAAAGCTGTAGTGTATTTTGGCTCAAGTCCCCCGGCTCAACTGTGCTATTATCTACATTTAAAAAATCATTTAAATACTCATAAATATTATCAGGTATTTCATTGTCATGTAAAATGCTATCGTCCCATGTTAAATTGTTGGGGGGATCCACGTGTGCCTCCTCTCCTTCACCAACTGATGAAGGTGATTATGAATATTTGACCAAAGGTCCTCTAACCTATAAATGAAAAAATAGCTTATTTCAAAGTGTTCAAATCATCCCTACTTTTAAAATTTGGATTATTGCTTAATAGTAATGGTTTATTTCAAATTAAGATAATAAAAGATATGAAACAGAAGGAGGCATTTCGTTCGTTTATTTTTTTTTTCGCATGTCGTGCCTACCAAATATCTTACCAGTCCGCTTTTAAGTAATTCCCGTCAAAAGTTTAAATATTTCTAATTACTTAAAGGTTCAGTAAACACAATAGTTTAATTATGGAGGTTAGATGAACGAGTTTGAACTTCAAAATGTTGAGAACCGTTAAGTCGCCTTCCCCTAATTTCTTAGGCATTATCCCGCTATTTTTTGACATAAAGCTCTCCACGCGAGGTTATAAATAATTTTGGCATCTCCTTTTCCTGTTTTGTTCTACATTAGCGGTTTTAGTCAATCAAGGTTTCAATGGCTTTTGCGTAATTCTATGTTTTCTGAAATAGCGGAGAGCAAATTGTCTGCAAAATTAACATTTAGGACATTGGAGTTCTATATTCTACGTAAGAGCAAAACATGGCACAATAGAAATATTCAGTATAAATTAGAACGACAATATGTGACAGATGGGATAATCTCTCTCTCAAAATTACGTGAAAAAGAGCAGTCTTTGTTTCAAAGGTACCTAAAAATATATATGATAGCAACAGAGAAAATAGTAAAGATTAGAAAAAATAGCATTTTGAGTTTCAAAGGCGGTGATTATTAATAGAAATTACCTAAAATTATTCGCTTATGAGATATCGAAGCGATAGCAAAGATTAGAAAGAGTGGTTTCATTGTAAAAAATTACATTTAGATATGTAATAGGGGTTAATATCTCACTGTGATAAGTTTATATTGGGATTGAAAAAGAAAAAACATTGGAAGAAATAGATAGGTAGGAAATAAAATGCTCACATTTGCATATCCTGGCTGCACTTGGGTGCCCGAAGGACCAGGTAACGTGTGTTGGAGGGTGGAAGGGGCGGTGACGTTAATTTCTTGTACAGGAGCTGTGACTTGTGCAGCCGGTGCAGCTTCTGAGACCCTTGAAAAAGCTTGCGTAGGTGGGGCTTCGGCATTATAGCTATTCGCCCACTCTCTCTTTAGTTTTCTGAGAGGTTGCATTGAGTCAAGTAGCGTGGAGCTAGAGGGTTTTGGCCAGCGACCATATTGCATGACGGTAGCCTTCGCAGGGGGCGCATTATTAGCCCTAGCTTTCTTAGCGGGTGGCGGTGACAAGCACTCTTCGCTATTTGCGCCAGCCATAGGTCCCATTGATGTAGGGGCACCAAATTCCTCATAATTTGCCTTAAAGAAGAGAAGAAAAAATCAAATCAAAATAATTTCTCCCTTTTCACAGAAAGAAAATTATTAAACATAATTTTGTTTAGAAAAGTATTTATCTCATTTTAGTAAAGCAAAAACCCATATTATCTCCCCCTAAATTTAGGAAAATTAACCCACCCTAAGTCTACCCTCTCATTGAGTTAATCATGCGTTTTATTCAAGCGAAAGGTATATCTTACTACCTTTTATTCAAATGTTATAGCTAAAATCACTAAATGATGAAGAAGCAATTAAGGTAAGAAGCAATTATCTTTTCTATTTTGTCACTATTAAAAGTGCTCACCCCCGCCCCCCACAAAAATCACGGATTCACGCCCCCGCCCCCTAAATTTAGGAAAATTAACCCACCCTAGGTCTATCGCTAATTTGCAGACAAAATTAGCTGACCACTATTTTCAGACAAACACTGAAGTACGTAAAAGCACTGAAAACCTCGATTGCCTATCTTTCTAGCCTTGCGCAGTTTGTTTTCATTTTACACTGATGGCGGTAGAATTGAGACATTGCCCTCCCCCTTTTACATAATTTACTTACAACGAAGCTGTTAGAAGTGAGGCGTTGCCCCCTCTCCCCCCTTTTACATAATGTCCTAAATATATTGTTGGCAATTATTTTGTTTAGAATGCATTTCTCTACTTCTATACAGGTTGCATAGGCCTAGCTTAATTATTGCATCATTGTGTTTTAATTTTGACGGAAGAACAGTTCCGTTGACCGCGTTTGTAAACCGGAAAGGGTGATAGCTAATTATAGGCCTCACATTGGAGTCTTGTGTCAAAACAGAGCGGCATTTTCATTAAAAATTGACAGAAGTCAGTGATCGCTTTAGCTGGAAATATAGAAGGAAGGAATTTAACGAAAAGATTATTATTTCCATTTGCGAGAATTTGGTTGTGAAACAGTGAGGGGGGGGGGGGTTAGGTTTCGAGGGTAAAAAGAACATATTTACGTTTTCCTAGTGAGTATAAAGATTGTAAAGTGATGTTTGTATTGTATGGGGGGGGGGGGAGATTTACCTGAATATACTAGAGGGTGAGCAAGGAAAATAATTTTATTTGAAAATAAAAAAACAGGAATTTAACGAAATGATAATTATTTCCATTTGCGAGAATTTGTCTGTAAAACAGTGAGGGGGGGTTAGGTTTCGAGGGTAAAAAGAACATATTTACGTTTTCCTAGTGAGTATAAAGATTGTAAAGTGATGTTTGTATTGTATGGGGGGGGAGATTTACCTGAATATACTAGAGGGTGAGCAAGGAAAATAATTTTATTTGAAAATAAAAAATGAAAATGTACTCACATTGCTAATTGTGGCTGCCAAGGCTTCAAGTTCATCAAATTTATCCATTGTTGTTTCAATTGTGTCACAATACTTTCTGATAATTTAATCACAATGCATGTCCGTTATATACGAAATCTCAAGGGTGAATTGTTATGTAACGGTGAAATCATATGTAACCAGCCCTCTGATTGGCTGAGAAAGGGGGATGCAACCGACTCGCTGATTGGCTGAGAAGGAAACACGTGATCTAACTGTTTCCAAGAAACTCATAACATTTGGCTTGAACAACAACATCAAATACTGTTTCCTATTTCTGGACACCTTGACATTCACGATCGATTACGCAATTAAGTTCACGGAAATTCACTTCCCCCTCGAGTTCTAGATCAATAACATTGTTCCCGTTAGAATTCAATGCGCATGTGCAACCTTCGTCCCGGAGTTATTACACCTAGAAACAACAAACAACTCGACCTTGGAAAAAAGAGGTCATTGACACACTTTGATTACGCAATCATTCTCCCTGGGGATTCCATGCCCATATTTGGTGCCCCGTCACGACTGACATTACCACGTGTTCTCCCTAGGGACTCTATGCCCATATATGATGTAGGGTCACGAGTAACACCCCCCCCTTCTACTAACACTGTGCCTCATTATTCCTGGGCCTTCAGCTTTCGCATGCTTGTCATTATCTTCTGCTTTTCACATTTTTTTTTGTGGTGTTCACTCAACTCCAGCGGATGGTCATCCTCTCACTCAGATTTTGGCCTATAACTCCTTAAATTTTGACGCAAGAAAATTATTGTTTTTTTTTAAATCTCCATTGGTTATGTATTATGAAAACAAACACTCCCTATCTCTAACCACTCATGTCATTGCTAATTTCTTATAGTCCTGAAAAAATCGTCAAAATTGTGTTACACCCTACTGCCCATTGGGGGAAAAAAAAGACTGGATTGACAGGATAACTCCAGGTACTTAGAATTACGTCAGAGTTCTGACAGGCATTGAATACCTAGCCGACGCCAATTATTATAGAAATTTCTCTAACAGAAATCATTTGTTCAAACCTTACAATTTACTGTTTTTGTATTTTTTCATTGTATTTTGATAGAATTTTTCTTACATAAAAGTCATCATCTACTACAGCATAATGTTATTAGATAAGTGTTTCCCAAAATTGACTGGGCTCCAACCCATCTGATAAAAAATTTCCAATCTTTGGACCTACTTTTTTGCTGTCTTAGAGAAAAGGGGAAATAAATATTATAGTGTACAACTAGATGAATCTACTGACGTGCAAGGCCTGTCTCAATTGCTTGTTTTTGTGGGCAATATATGGAAAAACAACGTTCATGAAGATATCTTGTTCTGCAAGCCAACAAGTCGCGAAACTGCTGAGGTAATTTTCAATACAATTGATTCCCATACAAAAGAAAAAGCTTCAAAATTGAAGAACTGTGTTGGTATATGCACTGACGGTGCGCGGGCTATGTGCGGGAAAAATAGCAGAGTGGTTACAAGACTTCTTGAACAAAAGTGTGTATGCTTTATGGACACACTGTAGCCTTCATAGAGAAGCATTGGTTTCCAAAATATCACCCGATGATTTCGAAACAGTACTTGATACAGTTGTTTACTTAGTGCGCTAGCGCTGCCTAAGCAAAGAACGATGTGGCCACAATGTGTTTTTTTTTTCTTCTTCTTCTTTCTTCGACAGGCACTTCGTATCGAAGGAGTTGTCGTAGAAACTTCGGAAAGGGCTCATTCGATTGGAAATTGGTGTGGCTAGTGCCCTTTTTAATAGTCGAAAGTTATTGGAGGGCAACTAGCCCCCCCCCCACCCCCCTCATTCCCCCAAAAGCATCCAATCAAAATTTTGAGATAGCCATTTTGTTCAGCGTAGTTGATTTCCAGATAGAAAATATCTTTTTGAGGAGGACAATCCCCCACAAACTTCAGGGTAAGGGTTTTAAGTTATGCCCTGAGGGCATATAAGAACAATGTTGGCACAATGTACCGTATATTATTTTTTTACTTTAGAGCAGGGCACTTCATATGGAAGGGGTTGTCGTAGAGACTTCAAAAGGGGCTCATTCGATTGGAAATCGAGAGTTCTAGGGCCCTTTTGAATAGTCTAAAGTAATTAGAGGGCAACTAGCCCCCCCCCACGCCCATCATTCCCCCAAACACATCCAATCAAAATTTAGAGATAGCCATTTTATTCAGCGTAGTTGATTTTCAGGTAGAAAATGTGTTTTTGAGGAGGACACTCCGCCACAACCCTCAGGGCAAGGGTTTTAAGTTATGCCCCGGGGGCATATAAGGTTCATATAGCAGGCGTTGTCGTAGAAACTTCAAAACAGACTCATTCGATTGGAAATTCGAAGGGCTAGTACTCTTTTTAATAGTCGAAAGTGATTGGAGGGCAACTAGCCCCCCCCCCTCAGCACGCCCATCATTCCCCCAAACACATCCAATCAAAATTTCGAGATAGCCATTTTATTCAGCGTAGCTGATTTCCAGATAGAAAATATGTTTTTGAGGAGGACACTCCCCCACTAACTTCAGGGCAAGGGTTTTAAGTTATGCCCTGGGAGCTTATATGATTTTTATAGAAGGTTTTGTCGTAGAAACTTCAAAAAAGGCTCATTCGATTGGAAATTCAAAGGGCTAGTGCCTTTTTAATAGTCGAAAGTGATTGGAGGGCAACTAGCCCCCCCCCAAGCCCATCATTTCCGCAAACACTTTCAATCAAATTTTGAGATAGCCATTTTGTTCAGCGTAGTTGATTTCCAGGTAGAAAATATGTTTTGAGGAGGAAACTCCCCCACAACCCTCTGGGCAAGGGTTTTAAGTTATGCCCTGAGGGCATATAAGAACGATGTTGGCACAATGTACTATTTTTATTTCTTATTGTTTTCCTTTAGAGCTGGGCACTTCATATGGAAGTGGTCGTCGTAGAAACTTCAAAAAAGGCTTATTCGATTGAAAAATCAAAAGGCTAGTGCCCTTTTGAATAGTCGAAAGTGATTGAAGGGCAACTAGCCCCCCCCCCACGCCCACCATTTCCCGAAACACATCCAATCAAAATTTTGAGATAGCCATTTTGTTCAGCGTAGTTGATTTCCACAAAGAAATTATGTTTTTGAGGAGGACACTCCCCCACAGCCCTCAGGGCAAGGGTTTTAAGTTATGCCCTTGGGGCATATAAGGTTTAAAAGAAGGTGTTGTCATAGAAACTTCCAAAAAAGCTCATTCGATTGGAAATTCAAATGGATAGTGCCCGTTTTAATAGTCGAAAGTGATTTGAAGGCAACTAGCCCCCCCACGCTAATCATTCCCCCAAACATATCCAATCAAAATTTTGAGACAGTCAGTTTGATCAGCGTAGTTGATTTCCAGATAGAAAATATATTTTTGAGGAGGACACTCTCCAACAACCCTCAAGGCAAGGATTATAATTTATGCCCTGGGGGTAAATAAGGTTTTAATTGAAATCGTTGTCGTAGAAACTTGAAAAAGGGCTCATTCGATTTGAAATTCAAAGCGATAGTACCCTTTTTAATATTGGAAAATTATGGGAGGACAAGTAAACCTCTTGTTAGTCCCACCTTTTCCCCACGAACGTCTAATCACCATTCTTAGATAGCCACGATGTTCAACGTAATTAAAATACCTAGACATTATGTCCGTGAGGATAATAACACTTCCCCCCCCAACCCTCAGGGAAAGGGCTGTAAGTTATGCCCTGGGGCAGATAAAGCTTTTAATGAAAACGTTGTCCTAGAAACTTCAAAAGGGCTCATTCAATTGGAAATTGAAAGGGCTAGTGCCTTTTTTAATAGTTGAAAATGATTGGATTGCGACTAACGCCCCTCTTACGCCCACCATTTTCCAAAACACATCCAATCAAAATTTTAAGATATCTATTTTTTTCAACATAGTTTAACGTTCCGGAAATTAGGTCTTTTAGGATGATAGCCCCTTCAGAGCCCTCAGTGCAAGGGTTGTAAGTTATGCCAAAGTTGTTGTATAAATCATAGGCAGCACGATCTTGCCGCCTAAGTAAAGAACGGGGACACTCGAGAACGAGAGAAGAAATTGGGACTAAGTAAAGAGGCGGACACTCTCCCAAAACCCTCAGGGCAAGGGTTTTAAGTTATTCCCTGGGGGTATATAAGAACGATGTTGGCACAATGTATTATTTATTATTTTTTTCCTTTAGAGCAGGGAACTTCGTATCGGAGAAGTTGTTGTAGAAACTTCGAAAAGCTCATTCAATTGGAAACTGGAGAAGCTTGCGCCCTTTTTAATAATCGAAAGTGATTGGAAGGCGACTGACACCCCTCTCACGCCCACCATTTCCCCAAACACATCCAATCAAAATTTTGAGATAGCCATGTTGTTTAACGTAGTTGAAAGTTCTCGAAATTCGGTCTTAATGGATGACAACCACCCTAACAGACCTTAGGGTAAGGGTTGTAATTTATGCCCTAGGGGCATATAAGGTGTTTATAGAAAGAGTTTTCGTTTCCAAAAGGGCTCATTCGAATGGAAATCGAAAGGCGGAGTGCCCTTTTTAATAGTCGGAAGGGATTGGAAGGCTTGACATTTTTATAGTAAAGATCGAAGTGGGTATAATGTATTATTTTTTGTTGTTGTTGTTTAGACCAAGGCACTTCGTATCGAAGGAGTTGTCGTGGGAACTTCGAAAAGGGCTCACTCGATTGAAAATAGAAAAGGCTGATGCTCTTTTTAATAGTCGAAAGTGATTTGAGGGCAACTAATGCCCCTTCCACTCCCACACTCCACGCCCACCCACCCATGCCAACCCTCCCATTTCTGCTCATAAATTTTAACCAAATAAAAATAGCGTAAGCGTACTCAAGCTATCAAAGAAAGTAAACAGATTTGTTTTGTGAATGGTATCAAGTTTTCCATTCAGGTCGACTAAAGGAGGTATGAAACTAAATTAAATAGTACTATTTGCGTCCAGATTTTTAAAAGGGTGTATGTTGTTAAAAGTTGCTGAAAATTTTTCTCCAGCATAAAAATAGCAGGCCAAACTATAAAGTATTCAAATATCAAAAGATTTGAAGTATTATTTTCTTTTTCCACAAAATAAGTTTTTCAAAGAAAAGTAAAAAACTCCATTAATCCAAAAATGAGCAAAAATAAAATAAAAAAATCTAATAAAATCCAGGTGTTCCTTTCAAAGATCCCAGTGTGTTCTAGGAAATGTATAAATACTCAAGGGACGGAACGAAACATCATCAGTATTCTTTTGATTCTCAAACGAGCTGCAAGTCGAATAAAAAAGCAAATATTTCTCGACCATATAAAGACGTAAGTCACTTTCTCTAGTATTTCCTACATCCCCCCCCCGAAAAAAAAACTCAACACACATTGTTTATACTCGTTTTAAAGCTTATAATACCCTCTTTTTACTGTGTAAAAACCCAGCCCTCCTCCCCCCATCCGATAACGATTAATTCTTTCAGAGGAAATAATTTATTTCGCCAAATATGTACAATTGCCTCGTTTTTACATTTTCAATGCACAATTCTGTATTCTAGCTAAAGGGTAAACTAATATCGGTTAACTATTTGACTTAGGCATTAATCACCATATGTTTCCCCTTTTTTACGTTAACCCTTACTAACCGCTAATAGCTTGATTCAACCTGGCTTAAACATTTGATACGATACGAATTTATTATGTCAAATAACAAGAATTAAATGAGACACAATATAATTTAAATAATCACTTTTCCTTGTCACTTACTTTTTAAAATGAGACACAAAATACTGTCGAAAAGACAATCTGTATCGGTTGGTGGCCACGGTCTTACAAGGCTTGAGTTTATTCTGGTGCCTTGTATCACACCCTGTTCTTGCCGGTTCAGGCAGCAAATCTCGATGCCTGCTTGACTCCAAAAGATTCTGTCCAAAGGCCATTGTAAGCTGGTGTCGCCTGGGATCAAGTCCATCTAGGCCTAGGATTTTAAGGCTATCATCATAATTCGTGATCCGGACCTAATATCACATGGATTGCTCGTTCCTGCACATTCTCAAGGTCATTTCTTTACTCTTTACTTAGCTCCGGATGCCACACAGGACAAGCATACTCTAAATACCCCGAATGTACAATTTATACGAATTCAACAGTGAAAAACGACTAAAACCGAATTGCTGAATTGTGACTAGATTACGCAACGCTATATTGGCCTTCTTAGTACAATTATTTACATGATCCATCCATGACATTTTGAGTTAAAAGTCACACCTAAAATTTTCATATTATTTACAATTGGCACATTTATATCACTTTGACTAGGAACTTTTATTTTCAAAAACGAGACTCTCATAAGTGCTGACTTTTTCCTATTAATTGAAAGCCGTTTTTCTTCACAGTCAGCCTCCAAACGGCGAATTATGCAATTTGTACTAATCATGGATCCTAGCTTATGAAGTATCAGCAATGACAAATCATCTGCAAACTTCGATCGGTTTTCACGCCAAGTCGCAATTTTGTTACACAGAAATAAAAATAAAACAGTTCCTGTTTTGGTACCTTGAGGTATTCCACAGAAAACCTCAAGAAAATCCGATTGTACCCCATCAGCACTAACAAACTGTTGCCGTCCGTGTTAAAAACTATAAACTATCCGAATTGAAAAAGGTCTAAAATCTTTCATTGACTCAAGAATATCCGGATGGCTTGATTTGTCAAAAGCCTTTTCTAAGTCTGCTTCAAGATTTCTACAAATGCATCTTTATTTTCTAGATGCTCCAGGGCTTCTTCCACAATTTTGATGAGATAAAATACTGCGCTAGATTCTTTGATAAATCCATACTGACAGGGATCTATTTTATCCCAGAATCTTCTAGTAACAATTTCTTTAGAAAATGTTCGAAAACTTTAGATACAATAGGGGTCAAAGATATAGGTCCTCGGTAACTCACTCCTTTTTGATTCGAAACTTTAGGTATTGGTGTTACAACTGTTTTTTTTTAAATCGTCCGGAAAGGCAGTCAGAGGAAGAACATTTCCATAAACAGGTATATAGGGTTAAAACCTTAATTATACCATCTCATCAAATGCACATCCTGTGTTAATCGATTACATAGACAGATCAACCTTATTGTCTGATTAACCAAGCAAAATGGTTTCACAAAAAATTTGTTTCTTCTTGTCAAATTAACGTGCTATTTAACGAGAAGATTTACTATAAAAATACAGTAAATCTTTTGATTTACAATGAGGGGGTGTTTATTATGATTAATATTTTCATACGGAAAATATGATTGTTTCCCTTTTTAAGTGGTCATTATTTATTCGAAGCATTAGGGTGAGGGACTGTGCATAAGTTAAAGGGGTGCTTCTAACAGGTGCTATGTAACGTGAATCAAACTGTTTCTTCGCATGAAATGTAAAGGGACAGATTCATTATGCAAACGTGCATCCCTTTTGACATGAAAAATAATGTACCCTTTCCTACACGCAACTCTGAAGTTTAGTGTTTGGTAGGTTTTAATTGAACTAAATTTTGCCATAAAATTCTAGTTTAGCTATATTGGAAAGGAGGGCCGGCTATTTTGAGATTGCGATTTCAAATTGTTGCCCTGAATTTGATAAACATTTTGGCCTTTGATGAACATTGCTAGTTTTTCTTTAAAGACTTGAGATATATGTGTATAAAGCAGGCATTGGCGAACATATTTATACCTCGAATGTTATTGTCTATTATTCGATAAGTTGAATTCTAGCCCCTTAGCATTGATGATATACCATTGGTTCTTTGTGGCGAGATTTTATCCAAGCCCTACACAAATAATACAACATTTTTAAAAGCTGGGGGGGGGGGGGTGGTCTTATAACGAAAAACTATGCTTTCCAATAAATCTTGTTTTTTCTCTTCTTCTTTTTTCTTCTTAAAAGCGAGCGCTATTTTATATTAAATCCTGTTTTCTTTTCTAGGAATTTCCAGCCCTCCCCCGACAAGAGGGCTAGGGGCACCGACCCAACTCTCGTGCAGCGCTTGGAGATAGCTTGTCCATCCGGGTCCGCACCTACTGCCCAAGTACCCAGCCATGGAGCTGTCACCCTGCAAGCCCAAGCTGCCTCCCATCAAAAGATGCCTGGGACCTCGAGAGTTGCACTATCTGCGCATGACCCTGTGCAGCCAGCCAGGAAATTGAAAAGATAATATGCGTGTTCTCACACGCTGGCGAGTCCTGTTACCCCCCCCCCCCTACGAAAGTCGCGGTTCCGGGTGCACAAGTCCCGGTTGCACAAACCCACTTTGTCGCCGAGCATTATACGCTACCAAGGCCATCCAGCCCCCACGTCCAAATGTCGGCAGAATTCGAACATGTGAGTCTATTTAATGGCACGATAAAAACTTAGCGCTTTTTTTTCTAGCTAATGTATATTCTTGTTCAGGCTAACAAAGGGGAAATAACTATGGTCTTGCTGGTTCTAAGAATAATCCATTCTTTTCATGCTTTGATCGGCGTTTCGCTAATTTTTTAGTTTACTATCGGAGATCCCCCCCCCTCCTTAGACATTAAAAGTATTCTAAGCTTTTCGCTAGAATATTCAAGTTTCAGTTTCCATGTCCCCTCCCCCCTAGTTTTAAAAGACTCTAAAAAAGGTTGTTTTTCCCCATTTTCAGGCTTTAAAGAGTATACTCGCTAGTTTTTGGAGGGAATCATCTGTGGTCCCCCTGTTAGCTTCATTCATACCTAAATTTATGTTTTCTTTTTCTGGAATAGCAAACTTTTCACTCCTTTCTATATTCTTTTTTTCATTTTAGTGCTTACTCTTTAATTTTACATTTTCGCTTTTGTCCACGGGGTCGGAATATTGAAGACTCAAATTATATCCTCATCTCTCCTCAGTTTGAATATCTAAGAAAAAGCTAAAAGTAGTGATGTCGCTAAGAAGGTTACTACAGGGTTCCTAATAATGGGGGGCTTTAGGAAGATATTAGAGGACCCATCTGGGGGAAATGGGGACATTCATTTTCAGGAAATAGCTAAGAACATGACTTGAAGGGCTTAGGGAGATATGACCCCCACCTGTTAGCTCCACTCATACCTGAGCAAAATTTTCAGGTCGACAACGAGATCAATCGGCTAGTAGCGGGATTCATTGTTGAAGGAGCTACACCAACGGAGGAAGCCACCGACTAAATACTATCGTGGGCCGAAGATTTTATTTCCAGATGGGCAGAGGCAAATCCCCCCTGGGTAAATTCTCCATGACTATCATTGAAAAAATATTCAAAAGGGTTTATCAGTAGTGTGGGCATAGGGGGCTACAGCACCGGAGGTACCATATAATGCGTCTTGATACAATGATGCATTCCGGCAATTAGTAGGGGTTTTATGAGTTCAAGGGGTCATTGTACCCTTTCATAATACATTGATGCATTCCGGCGAGTACTAGGGGTTCTTTGAGGTCAAGGGGTCATGGTACCTTTTCATAATACAATGATTTTTTTGGCCAGTAGGAGGGGCTCTATGAGCACAAGGGGTCATGGTACCCTTTTATAATACAATGATGTATTCCGGGCGAGTAGTGTGACTTCTATATTCCTTCTCTCTTTTCAATAGGGCAATCTGTTCCAATAGGCTAATATGCTCTTATTATTCTTCTAGGTTCACACAGCGTCATAACCAGGACCTTCTAATGAGATCATGTCACCGCCACCTCAATTTTGCGACAGTCTTTGTTTTCAGAACACACTGTTGCAGAGCGACAAGGTGAGTAGAACCCTATCAGGAGGTCGTGACGGGAGTCCATATATGGGCATAGAACCACGTGGTTTATTGTTTTCTCAGTGAGAATGAAAAAACAGGAATTTTCTCACTTGAAAAAACAGGAATTTTTTAAAATTTATGGTTTTTTTAATTGATGGTTATTTTTGTTGTTAGATTTATTTGATGTTTTTCTCTGATGTCAACATCGAATTATGGATTTTTTATGGATTTTTTGAGTGAGAATTTGAAAAACAGGAACTTTGTCACATTTATGTATGTTTTCATGGATGGTTATGTGTGTTGTTCGATTTATTTGATGTTTTTCATGTCTGTTATATGGATGATTTATGTCTGTTCTTTGTCAGTGAGAATGGACATGCTCGACGCGAATGCTATGAGATTGTTTGGCTAACCTAACCTGAGAACTTGATTTACATAATCTCTAGGGGAAATTATTGATTTACGAAGGGGGAATTAAGAAACATTATGGTTTCTTTGATCTTTAGGTGAACCTAGCCTGTAAGCTAGATTTACATAATCGCTAGGGGAAATTATTGATTCACGAGGGGGGAATTAAGAAACAAACATGGCTTCATTGTTGTTTGGTTAGCCTAACCTGAGAAATTGATTTACATAATCGCTATGGTAATTATTGATTCATGAAGGGGGGAATTAAGAAACATTATGGTTTCTTTAATCTTTAGGCCTGAGGGATTTATTTATTATTGTTGTTTTGGACAAGTGCATGCTATGGGTGAATGTCAAGGTGTCCTGGAATAGGAAACAGTTAGATCACATGTTTCCTTCTCAGCCAATCAGAGAGTCGGTTACAACCCCCATTCTCAGCCAATCAGAGGGCTGGTTACATATTATTTCCCCGTTACATAACAATTAACCCTTGAGATTTCGTATATAATGGGCATGCAATGTGATTAAATTATCAGAAAGTTCCAGAACACAATGGATAGAACACATGAAATTATTGATGAACTTGAAGCCTTGGCAGCCACAATTAGCAATGTAAGTTCTGTTTTCATTTTTTATTTTCAAAATAAAATTGTTTTTCGTGGTCACCCTCTACTATATTCGGGTAAAACCTCCCTCCCCCCCCTACACAAACGTCCCAATATGATGTTTATACTCGATAAAAAGCGTAAAATAAGCTCTTCTTTCGTTACGTAAACCCCATCCTTCCTTCCCCCGCTGTTTACGACCTTAATTCTGTTTTTGATAAATTCCATATCTTATCTAAAAGCAACTGTCAACTTTCTGTCAATCCCTTAATATACTGTCCGCTATGGCTTGACTTGTAGATTTCTTGCAACAATTTAATTAGCTGATAATTACTGACACCCCTTTAAAGTATATCCGGCTTTTGTAAATATACATGAATTTGGATAGCGGCTTAACCAAAAGGTTTCTCTGAGAAAAATAGTTTTTCCCATCGAATTAAAAAAAACAGTTTCGCGTGAAAAGAGAGATTATTGTTAATTAACATTGTGTGGTTACAGGCTTTGCTTAAGTCTATGTGGTATGGAAGCATGGACAGGAGTTATTACCAAAATTAATGCCTAACAATATTTTTAAGACATTGGTGAAAGGTGGGGGGGGGGGTGGACAAGGCCTCAAGTCTAACACCTCCATTGTAAGGTGAAAACAAACGGTTTCTTCGCATGAAAAGTACGGGGAGTGGGTTTAAGAAAAAGATACATTGCATTATTATGCGTAAATTGAATAGCATTTTGACCATATCTTTCGGTGGGGGGAGGGGATATTTTTCCATGTCTTTTCTCAGGGATATTGGCCGTGGAGTTTATTTTCCGGGGACTGTTTTTCTGGGGGTGTGATAAATACCACCTATCGAAAAAAGGATATGGAAAGATAAAAAATACCGTTAATACTTTAAATGCATCAACCAAGGCATGCTCAATGCAGATAAAAACCAGAAAAGACCATAAACGCCTAAAAATAAAATATTATACTGACTTTTATAGACTGAATTTTTAGCGACTCAGTGAGCAATAATTCTTCTTTCTCAGAATCAAAAAGAATACAATTAGTATATTTCACGAAATTTTTTTATGTTGTGCTTTCTTAGTGATAAATACTTTTTCTAGATAAAATTACATGGATGATGATACTAACTTTCTTTCTGTAAAAAAGGGGCAAATTATTTCAATACTAACTTTTTCTCTTCTTTTTAAGGCAAATTGTGAAGAATGCCCATCGCCAACACCCACTAAGAAAGTGAGGGTTAATAATGCGGGCCATGCGAAGGCTACTGTCCGGCAATATGGTAGCTGGCCGAAGCCGCCAAAACAAGTGCAATCATCTGTAAAAGAATGTAACGCCGCCAGCCCGTCCACCTTCCATCACATGTTGCCTGGGCCTTCAAAAGCTGCCCCATCAACGCTAGGTCAGGAAGTGGCCGTCCAGCATGCACTACCTGGTCCTTCGGATGCCCAAGTGCAGCCAGGATATGCAAATGTAAACATTTTTTTCTTACCTATTATATAGAAATATCTATCAATTTCTTCCAACTTTTATAGACCTTTTCTAAATGCAACATTTTCGAAAAATGCGTAAAAGTATATCTCAGCGGGAATATTGAAAGATTTTTTCTCCCGAAAGGAAATATAATGTTCTCCCTTTTGAATCACGTCAAGTGCATGCATTCACCCTGTTGCTAAATTAGATTAGTGAAGCCAAAAAAGGCACTATATTCTGGTCATAGTAAGGTTAGATAATTTCTATTGCGATATAAACGAATGGTTCACCTTGCCTCTACAAATATTATAAAAAAAAAACTGTATATCTGAATGAGTTGTCTATCATGAGAGGAGATGGCTACCCATTTCGAATCATGTTTTTTTTCCAAATCAGATAAAGAGTATTAATATGAAATTTTATTTGGAGGAATTGTTTGAACAAAATCAAAACCTACTATGTCATGTTTTAGATTTTAAATATCTTATATTAAGGTGGGGCCGGCGCGGAGGCCAGGAAGGGCCCGGGAAGCACTGCGGGAAGCACCACCGGGAAGCGCCGTGATGACCGGCTCTGGGGGGGGGGGGGTTCTACTCCAGTCTGTTCAATGCCTCACTCTTTCCTCCCTCAAATAAAAGTCATAATTCCTTTAAGTTCTTTTCTTATGACCTGTTCCCACCAAATCCAAGGATATACTGATAGCAGCATCTGGATTACCAAAATCACGACCTATGGTAGACTTCATCGGTAAAAAATGACCAAACAATTTCAGCCATTCTTTGCTTATAGCCTTATACAGTCGGAAGGAACCAAATTTCCTGAACGCTTACTGTATGATACATAGTCACTCCAACGGGAAACCTAGGATCATCCTTGAACAATTCCTCTGGAAAACAGCACAACTTCTTCAAGTTTTTGGGGCATGCACGCTTCAACGCCATATTTGAAAGCAACGTTTACCACAGCTTATAGCGTTATTAATTAATAATTAATTAATTGCGTTATTAATGGCTTAATTATTAATTAAATTCATTAATTCAATAAACATTAGTTAATTAACCAAAACAGTAATTAATTCTAGGATTGGTCTTCCTATCTGTGTTGCCACTTATACCGCATTTTGCGGTATAATACCGCAATTTCGAGAGAAATGCCGC
This sequence comes from Artemia sp. Qi Xiang Cuo, assembly GCF_049724085.1. Taxonomy (NCBI): domain Eukaryota; kingdom Metazoa; phylum Arthropoda; class Branchiopoda; order Anostraca; family Artemiidae; genus Artemia; species Artemia sp. Qi Xiang Cuo. The sequence continues at coordinate 2,990,790 of NC_142802.1, read as the reverse complement.
ACATTTTTCTGATAATACCACATACCGCAATTATACCGCGAAATGACTTTGATCAGCGCATTTATGCCGCAAAATGAATTTTATCACTGAATTTATCCTAAGTAATGTCACCGCACGGCAACAGGGGCAAATGTTTTCTCTCTACTTCGAATGACATATGGCTGGATAGGTTACTGCGCAACTCGCGAAAATTCAAACAAGTAATTAATGTGCTTCCAAGAGCAAATATTTTACATATCAGTCAGGTGCCAGAATGAAAGTAATTTTCAACCATTAGTATGGTAAAGGTGTACAGACACTGCAAAGCAGAGCGAATACTATTGCAGAATTTAGTAAATAAGTAGTCCCGGGCTATCCTATCTTGCTTCTTTTTGGCATTACCTTTCCACTTTTACAGCCAAAAAGACTGAACAGTATACAGTAAAAGAAGTTAAAGCTTATAAACTATTATAAACAAAGAAATAAAGTTTCTTTGCTTTGGGGCGAGGGAAGGAATAAAAATATGCTGAAAAATTAAAAACCGAATCATACTGAGGATTTTTTAAAGCAAGTATATAATATGCTCTCTCAAAAAGTTGAAAATAGTAGAAACGCATCCCTACAAATTTTCTTATTCTTTAAATCAATTTTTTTGAAAATATATTTTGAGGAAGTAAGCTGTGTAAAAACTACTTCTGTATCGCAAAACATCTAAAATTGAAAAGGGAAAAAATGAGCATCTGGTTCGAGAGTGTCGTTTGGCATATTTGCTGAGCCAATATAAATTTTGAGATATACATTCTTGTCTCTTGGTGCGCGTCAAATCCTCTACTTTCTTTAAAAAAAAAATGTAGTGAAGGAATGGAAGCGTGAACTCTCATATCTGTCTTTTTTTCGTTTTCAAGGCCGGTATATCAGAGGATCCAAAAATAGAAAAATGGGACAAAAACGACCAAATGCACAGTATTTCTGGAGAAATCGCCGAAAATGAAACAAATATTGATAAATAAACTTTTAATCTAGTTTAAACAGAAAAGAGTAGATTATCTTGCTTCTAATTTTTTAGAGTACGGAAGGTCTGGACGAGTTATTAGTTGTGAAGAACGGGTGAGAGTGCCAGAAAGTGGGAAAAAGATATAAATGTCTCATTGGGGAGTATTTTCCCTTTTTTATATGGGGTGAGTATCTGGGGGATGTCTCTTTTCATTTTTATTCTACCTTTCTTGTTCAAAGTACATAGCAAAATCCACCACTTCAAAAAATAATAAAGAATAGTATCCATTTGCTAAAAAAGTAGCTAGGAATTAATCATAGGCAGCGCGCTAGCGCTGCCTAAGTAAAGAACGGTGTGGGCACAATGTGTTGTTTTTTGGTTTTTTTTTTTCATACCCGGGCACTTCGTATCGAAGGAGTTGTCATAGAAACTTCGAAAAGGGCTCATTCGATTGGAAATTCGAGTGTCTAGTGCCCTTTTTAATAGTCAAAAGTGATTGGAGGGCAACTAGCCCCCCCAACACCCGTCATTCCCCCAAACACATCCAATCAAAATTTTGAGATAGCCATTTTTTTCAGCGTAGTTGATTTCCAGATAAAAAGATATTTTGAGGGGACCCTTCCCGCGGCCGCCCAGGGGGTGGGGGGGGGTCCCGCCCGCGGCCGGCCGGCCTTCGGCCCCGCGGTCCCGGGGGGGGGGGATCCCACACCTTTAAATTCACCATAATCAAGTTCAACTGTGCTACTAGCAATTTCCAAGTGTGTCTGTATTTTCTGTTGTACAAAAAGTGTTGTATAGAAAAGTGTTTAAGTTGGCAAAAAGTGTTGTACAGAAAAGTGTTGTTGATGATGGACAAAAAGTGTTTTTTATTGTACAGAAAGTGTTGTACAGAAAAGTGTTTTTAAAGACAATAAGTGCTTATTTATAAAGTGTTATCATTGCCCTGAGTTCATGTTGAACAAATTGAGTTTTCATGTTGACCACCGGAGAAATTTTGTCAACTGTTCTTGTTGAACAAGTGTTATTATTTTTATCGCTGTGCAGTTCATGTTGACTGCAAATATTTGTTTTCATGCAGTGCCGAAATAAATGCTGCCATGAAATATTGTTTTTTTGTTGTTGTTCTTGAATAGATAGATCTATGGGGAAAAATTACTACTTATTCATTGAGCACGTATGATTTACAGTTAGTTGTAGTCCGACTGTTGTCCCCAACAGCATGTATCAATTTAAAACACCCTTCAGATCGTTTCTGTGTGGTCCCTCAATGTCGGGGAAAACAACACTTTTAGCTAAAATAATTCAAAATTGCGATAAAATGTTTTTGAAGAAGCCGAAAAAAATCTACTATTGCTATAGTATTTGGCAGGAGTCCTGTGATAAAATAAAAGCTATTGCCACAACCAAACCAATACAATTCATACGGGGACTTGATTTTTTCAATAGTATTGAATCGAACTCGTGGCTGATTATTGATGATTTGGCTGAATCCATTGAACAGTTCTCACAGGAAATGCTACAACTGTTCACCGTTCGCTCCCATCATGAACACTTGTTTCAATTAATATATCAATAAATTCACTATAAACATTTGAATCACAGTTTAACTGTTACATACCCGCGTTTAATGGGGGGGGGAATAACACCACATAATATTGTAAATTTTTCCCCGACAAGAGAAAAACCGGTTGTTAATATATAAAATTAGAAAATCGTAATCCAAAATCAAATGTTTTTCCATAAACACTAGATTTGACCTAATTCTCTCTTTCTCAAATTTATTCATTTTTAAATCCTTTCACTCCGACTGCTGACTCTAGACTGACCCTGATTCATTATCCCTAACCAGAAAAGAAAGAGAACATTTTCAATTTCGAAACAATTTAATTGAATAATTACAACAACAACAACATCAATAATACTGAGCATGTACAATTAGCGATACTGTTTATTGTCCTCAATATGTTTCACCAATGCACTTAAAGCACATTGAAGTTTATTCACATGTGCTATATCAACTTATGCGGCGAAACATAATTGATCCTCCATTTTAAATTTGCTCAAGGATATCACATATCTTGCATATACTCCATCCCATTCCAGACAAAGACGCGATCCTTTCGTAATTTCCACCGCAATGTTTGGTGCTCTTGTACCATTATCATCAACTCCACTATCAACTTCTAATAGGGTAAACATTCCACTCATCGCCATCAACACAAATATATATCCAAATGAGTAAAGTCAAACTGTTCTTCTTCTTCTCACTCCTTGAATTCTATTCACAGACTAATAAAACTATAGCAAAAATCCTTTCTTTATATTCACCCCGCCGCTACTATGTAAACAAGCCCTCTGATTGGCTGAGGAAGGAAACATGTGATCTAACTGTTTCCAGGAAACTCATAACATTTGGCTTGAACAACAACATCAAATACTATTTCTGGATCATCCATAAAACAGACATGAAAAACATCAAATAAATCGAACAACACACATAACCATCCATGAAAACAGACATAAATGTGAATAAGATTATGTTTTTCAAATTCTCAATGACAAAAAACATAAAACATCAATAATTTGATTTTTACATCAGATAAAATCATCAAATAAATCGAACAACACACATAACCATCCATGAAAACAACCATAAATGTGACAAAATTCCTGTTTTTCCAAGTGAGAAAGTTCCTGTTTTTCAAATTATCACTGACAAAAACCATAAAACATCCATAATTTGATGTTGACATCCGAGAAAAACATCAAATAAATCGAACAACACACATAACCATCCATGAAAACAACCATAAATGTGACAAAATTCCTGTTTTTCCAAGTGAGAAAGTTCCTGTTTTTCAAATTCTCACTGACAAAACCATAAACCACGTGGTTCTATGCCCATATATGGACTCCCGTCACGACCTCCTGATAGGGTTCTACTAAGGTGTCATTGGATATTGAAGCTGCACTTACGAATCTGTACGATCTGTCAAATTTGAATCGTGTGAAAAAAATGAAGCCATTGCAATCTCTTTTGCGTATGCGCGAAACGATTCAAGTAATACCATGCAATTGGTAGATTTTGTTTAGATGTGGGAGGAGAGGAGTGCGTTGGAACAGCTATGGTTGCACTTGTTAAAACAGCAAATAAGGCAACTTCAGGACTGTGTAACTTACATTATCCAATGAATTTATCACCAAAAGACAAGAGGGCTACTGAAAATTAAGATATTAGTTGGGTTTGCAAGGAAATAACTATTGAAGGGGATGCGAAAGCCCGGGTACATTATCATTTAGGGCAAGAAGTTTCATCAAGGGGAAGTAGCTTTCGGGGTTTTGCACTTAAATCGTGTAATGTAAATGTTAGACAGCAATACTTTTACCGGTTTACATGCACAATTCCAACTATAATTTGAAATTCATATTACCAGCGTTGGCACGATTGCAGAAGGTAAAGTTGTAGATGGTTCTTTTTCTTACAGCATCATACCGAAATCATCTGAAAAGTCGATAATCTTAGAATTTAAATGGCAAGCAATTGATAATGGTAAAGCGTACTTGAATAAACTCTGTTCACTTGATTTCTTTATTTTTTCCCCCAAATTTCTAAGTCAACTCATTCAAGGACAGAAAAGTGACGATTTTAATAGTTTCCCCCTCCACAAACAGCACTTTCCCGATGAGGAACTATATGATTAATTAACGTGTAAGGGCTTACCCGCACGAGTACTACAGCTCTGCCTCGAATATACGTGAGGAATAATTACCGCCCATCACAGAGTTTTATAATTAAGAATATATAACTTCGCGGTCGTCAATGCGCTACTACCGACTATGAAGTTGCCAAGATGGTTTGGGCAAAGGGAGGGTGTAAAAAATTGTTGGGATTATTGAAAATGTACCTGGCAAATGGTGTTTTGACATTGTTGGATATTGTCTGTAAAAACACGTACAAAATTCATGAAAAATTTGGGTTGGATTTAGGATATTATTTTTCAACTGCTCATATGGTGATGGATTTAAGTCTTAAAATTAATAATATAGAAATAGGTCTGATCACCGACGTGGATCAGCACCTGTTTGTAGAGATATTCATGAGGGGGGAGTATGTTCTCTACGGGGATCATATCCTTGAAACCGACCTGACTAGACAGCACACCGGTGAAAAGTCGGAGGCTGTTTTCTTCGATGTGAATTCCCTTTATCTGTCAGCAAAGTTTTACCTTTATTTACCGTGCGGGAATTACCAATGGCTTGACAATCCTTATGCTCCAGATTTCCCCAAAATTTGTACTGTTGAGGAGATATGGACTACAAGGAAGGTTTTTCGAAATTGACGGTGAAATGCCTCTGACACTTCATTGCCTCTCTTTGACTGCAATTGAACTGCATATGCATACCGACTAAAAATACATATTGCAAGTAAAATGTACTTGTAGGGTTTATTATGACGTCTTTGAATTGCGTCTTGAGTCATAGGATCTGCTTGTATTATATGCAGAAGTTAAAAGACTTTAGTTTTTTCGATAGTCACGCCCTCTAGTCCTATTATTTCGATGAAGCGTACAACTGGCTTCATTTTTTAAATACTCTTTTGATAACCTCTTTTTAATTCAGGTAACCTGAGAAAGTGTAGTGGGAGAACTTAAACTTTCTGGCTCTCCAATATTTTAATAAAAACCTCTCAAAACTTGATCCATTTTGAACGTAAACGTGGTGTAATACGTCCGCTACCCTTTTGCATATTACTGGGCGAGTCAATACATCTTCACTTTTTTCTAGCTACCACGAGCGTTGTCATTGAATCAATGTTTCTACTAGTTGTACTCAAGGCCATACCCAGAGGGGGGATTAGGAAAATGGATGTAAAAAATTTTGTATGCGTTTTCTAAGGTTTTTGTGTTACCCCCCCCCCCAAAAAAAAAAAAAAAATTTTTTGTCATGGTCCAAACGCATTTACATAATTTATTAACATATTAAATGAAACAAAACAAAAAGATATTCTGAATTTGCTTTTGAATACTACCTTAGAAATTTAAGACTATCCAAATAATCTTTCATGAGAATAATAAATTGGAAATTTAGAAGATCTTGTTCAAACTGGCTTTATGATGCCATTTAATTACACCTCTCTCTCTCTCTCTCAATTTATCGAATATATTTCTGTTTCATTTTGGCGTTGAGAGTGTCAACACTGGAAAAATGTTCTATACATGTCCACTATTCATGCATACTCTGGAAAGCTAATCATGTGATAATTGTAAAATTATTGACGAGTATGATGAAAACTGTAAATTCTGCTTCAGTAGAACCCCCTCCGAAAAAATATCATGTGTACGGCCTTGAGTGTACTAGTATTTTCAAGGAAAGATTTAAATAATCATCTTCTAGCTTTAATGTGGTTGACGGACAATGTTCTTTTAATTACTTTAAAATTTGCTTATTGCTACTAAGATTTTTAGGAAAATTTGACGAATTTAGAAAATTATATAAATGGCTATCAATGGCATCGACTTTTTTAAAATTCTCAATCAGATCTGACCACAAATCAATTAAATTGTAACTCTTGCCCTGGATTATAACGTTTTTTATAAACAAAACCGATAACCCACTCCCGTTTTTACTTTACCCCTCCATCCTATTAAAAATTTTACCCCCCTCCCCCAATCTGAAAGAACACCCTCAAAATTCTGCAGGTCCAGATGAAGCGTCTGCATTCTTGTTTGTCTGTGATACTCACGCAATTCACCCGAACTTGCATTTAAGAAAATTATTTTAAATGTCATGGATGCTTTTACACTGTCTCGACGACCCACCTGCAACATAAGGTTTTCAAGAAGTGACCGAATCATGCTTACATAGGACTGTGCTGTGTCAACGGGATCCGCATTAATACTACCACTTGTTAGGAAAATGAACGGGTCACCAATATCAGCTCTATACACGTGAATGATGCGCGAAGCGGTATCAGCTAAAAACAAATTAGGTAATACTGGAGGCGAGCCAGCACCACTTTATTCCCCATATTACTTTGAGGGGCGAATACTGCGTCTTCTAGCACCCTCTTGACCTCACTAGGTGGTAATTGCATTAACATATTGTCCAAAAAGTCACTGCTAAGGCCGATATCCTTCACAAAACTGTCTAAATCAATGTCGGGAAACTCTACACTATCCTGAGTCACCTCCACATTTAAACTTACCCCGTGTTTAGTTTGTAAGGGCGCTATACACAGACTGTCACCAAATTAAGGTGGTGGCTATAGGATCTCGTTAGAGGGTCCTTCTTAATGACGTTGTGTGAACCTAGAGGAATAAGAAGAGCATATTAGCCCATTGAAACAGATTGCCCTATGAAAAAGAGAGAATGAGTATTTAAGAAACGAAATTATGAAAGGGTACCATGAACCCTTGAACTCATAAAACCCCCACTACTCGCCGGAATACATCATTGTATTATGAAAGGTTAACAAGACCCTTTTAACTCATAGAACCGCTACTACTCGCGGAATACATCATTGTATTATGAAAGGGTACCATTTGAAAGCATGGAACCCCTAAATACTCGCCGGAATGCATCATTGTATCAAGAGGCATTGAAAGGTACCTCCAGTACTATAACCCCCTATGCCCACACAACTGATAAACCCTTTTGAATTTTTTTTTAATAGTCTTCGGCTCACGCTACCATTTCGTCGGTGGCTTCCTCCGTTGGTGTAGCTCCTTCATGAATGAATCACGCTACTAGCCGATCGATCTCGTTGTGGGCCAGATATTTTTTTAGATATAAATAGAGCTACTAGGTGGGGGGGGGGGTCATATCTCCCTAGCTCTGGGAGTCAGGTTCTTAGCTCTTTCCTGAAAATGAATGTCCCTATTCCACTCAGGGGGGTCCTCTGATATCTTCCCACTGCCCCCCCATTATTAGGAATCCTGAAATAACCTTCTTAGCGTCAACACTACTTTTAGCTATCTCTTAGATATTAAAACTAAGGAGAGATGAGGATATAACTTGAGCCTTCAAAATTTCGACTACATGTAATAAAACATAAATTTAGGTATGAATGAAGCTAACAGGGGGGAGGGGACACAGATGAATCCATCCAATAACAAGCGAGAGCACACTTTAAAGCCTGAAAACAACCTTTTTTAGAGTCTTTTAAAACTAGGGGGAGGGTATATGGAACCTGAAACTTCAATATTATCCGTCCTAGCCTTCACTTAGGGAGGTCCAGTATTTGCTAAAAAAATTGAAGTTAATGTGATAAACTCTCTAATATATAAATTAAGTCAGTTTAAATTACAACGAAAATACAAAAAATACTATTAAAATACGTTCACAGTTTACTCAGTAATATCATTAAAGTAGGTATGTCAAAGATTGTCTCAAAAAATGGCCTAGTATGAGTAAATATAAAAAATCAATATCTTAAGTACTATTAATGTCCCAAGCAAATACGAACACTAAGAGGAAACTCAGTTCCCCTTTTAATACGTATTACACTACCATGAGGTAGTTCAAGTATGGGATCATTTATTGGAATTGACATTTACAAAATCACAAATTTTGAACTTAACTCTGTGTATTTTCCAACGAAAAGACGCAAAATACGATGAAAATTCGTGAACATGTTACTCATACTTATCCTTCACTTAGGGAGGTCAAAGATTGTCTCATACAATTGACTAGTATGAGAAAATCTCAAACATATAGCTCGTAAGTCAGATAAAATTAAAACTAAAAAACTCAAAAAAAGCTTACAATACTTGCCCATTTTACAAATACATCTCATTCAAGTAGGGATTAAATAGCTTGGCTAATAAATTGGAAGCGAAAGAGTATATAAAACAAATATCTATAATAAGTCAGAGAATATTATATCTTAATTCCGCAAAATACGAGGCCAATTCGTACACCGGTGTATCTGACCGATACGTCCCTTATGGAGGTCTAATAGATTCTAATAATTAGGTATGGTCCTTGAATAAATAACAAATATAGCTCTTAAGTCAGTGTATTTTCAAAAGAAAATACGCAAAATACGATGAAAATTCGGTCCCATTTTAATAATACATTTACTTCAATTAGGGTTTTCAAAGCTATGCAAAAAATCATGTAATTTACATTGAAAATATCAAAAATAAAAATCAAAAGTCATTGTATTTTCAAACAAAAAAGAGCAAAATACGATTAAAATACGTTCAAATGTTAAACATTCCTATCATTAAATTTGGGTGGTAATAGAGGTTAAATAAAAAGAAATTTACTTATAATTACAATAAATTCTAGTTATTATTTCATATAAAATTAAAAAAAAAATTAGCAAAATACGATGCAAATACGTTCCAATTTTTCGCATAAACATCCATCAATTAGGGAGGACAAGTCTTTTATCAAAAAATGGACTAGACAGAGACAATAAATCAACTATAGATAATCAATAAGTTAAATTTCCAACGACAGAAGGCACAATAAGAATTATCTACTTTCCCAGAGTTAACAGACAGTTTAAATAAAAAAAACATGTTTTTTTAACTGAAAGTAAGGAATGACGTTAAAACTTAAAAAGAACAGAAATTATTCTGTATATGAAAGGGGCTGTCCCCATCCTCAACGCCTCGCTCTTTATTCCGTATATGAAAGGGCTGTCCCCTCCTCAACGCCTCGCTCTTTACGCTAAAGTTTGACTGTCTCACAATTTTTTTTTTAAAACAATAAAAAACTTTAGCGTAAAGAGCGAGGCGTTGAGGAGGGGACAGCCCCTTTCATATACGGAATAAAGAGCGAGGCGTTGAGGAGGGGACAGCCCCTTTCATGTACGGAATAATTTCTGTTCGTTTTAAGTTTTAATGTCGCTCCTTACTTTCAGTTTAAAAAACTTGTTTTTTTTATTTAATTTCTGATCGTTTTTTAGTTAATGCAGCTTTTATTTGCATAAAAATTTTACTTTTCTTTTGCTAAATGAATGTCTTTACAAATTAACTTACGTAACTAACTTCTATATTCGTATATTTTTCTTCTGGCAAAAATTCAAAGTTGCAGATTTTTGCAGATATGAGCTTGAAACCTATGTAATAGGGTTTTCTGATACGCTGAATCTGACGTTGTGATTTTCATTAAAATTCTTCCACTTGTAGGGGATGTTTCCCCCTCTTTAAAAAATCGAGTAAATTTCTTCAGGCTTGTTGCCTTTGATGAGTAATACTAAACTTAATAAAATTTATATATTTAGAATCAGCATTATAAACACATTCTTTTGATACATTTATTGACATCAAAATTCCGTTTTTAAAAGTTTCGATTACTATTGAGCCGTATCGCTTGTTTTTTTATTGTTTTTTTTATTACGTATATGTTATTACGTATATGAGGGGGTTCTGCCCTTAGTCAATACCACGCTCTTTACGTTAAAAGTTAAAAAAAAATTTGATTCACAAACCCCTGAATCACAAAGGCCGTTTAATTAGACTAGATAGCTCTTTTGAAAGCACTAAAAAAAAACTGTAGCTTAAAGAGCGAGGTATTGACTTGGAGAAGAACCCCCTCACATACGTTATAATTTCTGTTCGTTTTAAGTTCTAATATTCCTTCTTACATTTCAGTTGAAAAAACTTGGTTTTTTTTTATTTAATTTCTGATCGTTTTTTAAATAATGCTTGGAAATCCGGCGCCCCCTTCATAGAAATGTCCCTTACCCCAAAGAAACATCCTCCACGGAAATATTCTCCAGAGTAACTCCCTCCTCTAGCCCCCCTCCAGAAAAAATCCTTCCTGAAAATGGTTGTATACTTCCCAATAACCAATAAATAATGCTGGCAAGTCCGGCGCCCCCTCCATGGCAATTTCCCTTCCCCCATTAAAACTTCCTTCATGAACAGATCCTCCAACATAACCCCCGACCCACCCATCCCTCCCACTACCAGAAAAAAAACCTCCTGAAAACTTCTGTATACTTCCGAATAACCAATACTATATGTTAACATTGGGTAAAGTTCATATCTTTTAGCCCTCCCTCTGGGTACTTCGGGGATTAAGTCATCCCAAAAGACATATTTATCATATTTTCGACCATGCTGAACAAAATGGCTATCTCAAAATTTTGATCGGGTGACTTTGGTAAAAAAATAAGCGTGGGAGGGGGCCTTGTTGCCCTCATTTTTTTTTTTTAAATTAAAATGGGAAATTTAACTTTTATTTTCCTTTCAATTTCGCTCTCTCACTTTTTTATTGTATAACTTGTTCTATACGAAAACCCCTGGGAAAAAAAAAACAAAAACAAACAAAAAAAAAAATAAACGCGCATCCGTGATATTTATTCTGGCAAAAAATGCAAAAATCCACATTTTTGTAGATAGGAGATTGAAACCTCTACAGTAGGGTTCTCTGATACGCTGAATATGATGGTGTGATTTTCATTAAGGTTCTATAACTTTTAGGGGTCTTTCCCCCTTTTTTTGAAAATCAGCCAAATTTTCTCAGGCGCGTAACTTTTGATGGGTAGCTCTAAACTTGATGAAAGTTATATATTTGAAATCAGCATTGAAATCTGATTCTTTTGATATATCTATTGGCATCGTTTTCTAGAGTTTCGGTTACCATTGAGCCGGGTCGCTCCTTACTTACAGTTCGTTACCACGAACTGTTTGACTCAATAAATATCTGACCTTTTCTTTCATTAACTTACATTCCAAATCAAAATATCACTCATTTTTTTTCTTTTGTTTTCCGATTACACGATACTGCACAACTGCAAATTATTTCATTTAACTCAATAATTATACCATGTGTATCTTTTCCATCTTCTTCTAACGCTTTCAACTTATTTGTTACATGCAACTTCATAAGCTCCCTTTTAAATGTTTTAAAATCATTATCGGTTCTCATCCTTTTTCACTCCCAACATTACTTTACGACTTTTTGCATACCCCAACACTAAGCAACACTCTTCAAAAGGTTTTGTAATATTATTTCAGAACAAGTTCTTTTCTTAAAATTCCTCCTAAACCTGTTTTACAAGTAGAAGTACTCATCTTTTTTCACTCCCAACATTACTTTACGACTTTTTGCTTACCCCAACACCAAGCAATACTTTTCAAAATGCTTTATTATATTATTTCAGAACAAGTTCTTTTCTTAATATTCCTCCTAAACCTGTTTTACAAGTTAAAGTACTCGTCTTTTTTCACTCTCAACTTTACTTACAACTTTTTGCATAACCCAACACCAAGAAATACATTTCAAAAGGCTTTTTTATATTATTTCAGAACAAGTTCTTTTCTTAATATTCCTCTTAATCATGTTTTACAAGTTGAAGTACTCATCTTTTTTCACTCCAAACACCAAGCAATACTTTTCAAAAGGCTTTATTATTTTATTTCAGAACAAGTTTTTTTCTCAGTATTCCTCCTAAACCTATTTTACAAGTTGAAGTACTCATCTCTTTCACTCCCAATAATACTTTACAACTTTTTGTATACCCCAACACTATGCAATACTTTTCAAAAGGCTTTTATTTTATTATTTCAGAACAAGTTCATTTCTTAATATTTCTCCTAAACCCATTTTATAAGTTGAAGTACACATCTTTTTTCATTCCCAACATCACTTTACGACTTTTTGCATACCCCAACACCTAGCAATACTTTTCAAAAGGCTTTATTATGTCATTTCAGAACAAGTTTTCTTAATATTCCTCCTAAAACCGTTTTACAAGTTGAAGTACTCATCTTTTTTCTCCCAACATTACATTACGACTTTTTGCATACCCCAACACCAAGCACTGGGTATTTCAACTCCAACACCTTCAATGGGTACTTCTACCAAGCAATGAGTACTTCAACTTGTAAAACAGGTTTAGGAGGAATATTACTAAAAGAACTTGTTCTGAAATAATATAATAATGTCTTTTGAAAAGTATTTCTTGGTGTTAGGGTATGCGAAAAGTCGTAAAGTAATGTTGGGAGTGAAAAAAGATTATCAAAACCCTTGAAAATACTAATAATATAAGTTAAATGTTGTTATTGTAGCTAGTTTAGAAGGAAAATGCTCCATCAAGTCTACAAAGACCCTTGGAAGTACTAATAATATAGGGTAAAATGTTGCTATTGTAGCTAGTTTAGAAGGAGAATATACCATCAAGGCTACCAAAACCCTTGAAAATACTAATAGTATAGGGTAAAATGTTGCTATTGTAGCTAGTTTAGAAGGAAAATGCTCCATAAAGGCTACTAAAAAACCCTTGAAAATACTACTAATATAGGGTAAAATGTTGCTTTTGTAGTTATTTTAGAAGGAAGGACGAGATTTAATGTCCTTAGTAAAAAGATGGACAAGATTTAATGTCCTAGGTAAAATTCTTGTCAAGACTTCGTGTCCTTGGTAAAAGCCTGGACGCGATTCTATGTTCTTTTGAATACCAGGGACGATAATAAATCTCATCAGTGAAAGCGTGTTCGAGAGTTATTTTCCTTGGTAAAACTGTGTGCACGATTTTAGGTCATTGATACAGGTCAGTACGATATTAAATTTCCTTATTAAAAGTCTGTACGATATTTAATGTCCTCGGTAAAATCCTGGGCGAGATTTAATGTCCTTGGTAAAAGACTGGACGAGATTTAATGTCCTTGGTAAAAGACTGGACGAGATTTAATGTCCTTGGTAAAAGCCTCGACAAGATTTAATGTCCTTGGTAAAAGTCTGGACGATATTTAATGTCCTTGGTAAAAGCCTGGACGAGATTCAACGTCCTTGGAAAAAGTCTGGACGAGATTTAATGTCCTTGGTGAAAGCCTGGACGAGATTTAATGTCCTTGGTAAAAGCCTTGGAAGGAGAATGCTCTATCAAGGCTACCAAAGTTTCAGAAATTTAAAATAATTATTTTCAATACATACCTCCAAATTATTTACATGTTTCACATGCAATTAATCAGGATTTTAAGGGGCCGATACCTCAAACTATATCTCGGGTAGGGCTTGGTATGATTCGGAAAAGAGACAGAAGTTTAAAAAAAAAACAGAGTAATTATATTTATTTTAAGTTTAAACTTGTTCCCTACTTTAGCTGAAAAACTTTTTCTATTTTTAATTTCTATGTCTCAAGCGCACCACTAAGGAACAACAAACTAATCAACGTTTTATGTACGTTCGCAAACTTATCTAACCAGTAGACATTTAGTTCAACATCTCAGTCAAAAACACCTATCAAAATAAATGTTTTAGTTTTGTCTTAATGTTTATAGTGACGGTAATATCCTTTAATAAAGATTTTATTGGTGATTGTTTGCATGGATAGCTGAAGCGCTAAGGTTAGTAAATAGAAAAGTCATAATGAGGAAACATTTTAGGCCACGGGGGGACTTTAAAAAAAAAAAAAGGATAACATTCTAGATGACATGTTCGATAATTTTAGGCAAAAGTTAATGATATTGGATGTTCAAAGCACCCGCTTACCTAAATCTCAAAAGGTGAGCTAAGAGATGGTATTCTTATAACACCTTTCTTAGATGTTTTTAACTTTTACGGGAGTATCTTTTTTGAATTCTAGTAGGTGACAAAAAAAGATGGAAGGGAGGGGGCTCCTTTATGTCTAAGGGGAGAAGACTTTGGATGTTTAGATATTTGGTGGTTTCAGTTCTTGATAGTTGATACTGATCATCATCACACTAGTTGATTTCTAAGGATTTCTAAGGATTTTTCTAAGGATTTATTTATTAAAATTCTTTTCTTGGTATCTACATATTTATTAGTATCAGCTTTTTATATTTACAACGCTGCTTAAACGGTACTTGTGCATTATACAGAACATAGTCGAGAACCACCCAAATAAAAAATAATATGTATCTCTTAATAGAGTTAGCATTCCCTGAGATGCCATGCCTATTTGCCCGTTTCCACTTTCAAATCCCCTAAAATGTCAATTAATCTCTGACGTTTCCTATGTTCTGGCAACTTTGCACAGATACATTTTAAATTCCCCTGAAACCTTCCAAATTTATAAACATGTCTCATGGAGAAATCGTGTCAAACCGATATCTTGTCCCGTCAGTATTTCTAGCCCCCTAATAAGAATGTTCACGAAGTGATATTTCCTTATCTGATTGGCTGTAATCTTGTACCGGTCATATTCAAACCTCTGAGATCTTGTACTGGCAGTATTCTAGCTCATTTGAGGTCAATGATCTTGTCCCGGTTGTATTCACTGAGCTTATTGCGTCACCCCCGTTCGTATTTCTAGCTATTTGATTGGTTTAGAAATAGGATGTGGTATTGTATAGTTCGTATTGTAGCCCTCTGATTGGATGTAAACTTGTATATTTAATGTAGCAAGGCCCCTTCCTACTGATGTTGCTCCTTACTTTAAGTTGAAATATTTTTTTTATTTAATTTCTGATTGTTTTTTAAATGGTGCTAGGAAATCCGGTGCCCCTCTTCATAGCAATTTCCCTTCCCCATGAGAACTTCCTCCATGGAAAGATCCTCCCACATAACCCCCGACCCCCTAAAAACCTCTGTATACTCCCCAATAACCAATACAATACGTTAGCATTAGGCAAAGTTCATAACTTTCAGCCCTCCCGCCGAGGACTTTTGGGGATTACGTTATCCTAAAAGACATATTTATTATAATTTTGACGGTGACTTTAATCGGGTGACTTTGGGAAAAAATGAGCGTGGGAGGGGGCCTAGTTGCCCTTCTTTTGAAAAGTATTTCTTGGTGATAGAGTATGCAAAAAGTCGTAAAGTAATGTTGGGAGTGAAAAAAAATTATTAAAACCCTTGATAATACTAATAATATAAGTTAAATGTTGTTATTGTAGCTAGTTTAGAAGGAGAATGCTCCATCAAGGCTACCAAAACCCTTGAAAATACTAATAATTTAGGGTAAAATGTTGCTATTGTAGCTAGTTTAGAAGAAGAATGCTCCGTCAGGTCTACTAAACAACCATTGAAAATACTAACAATATAGGGTAAAATGTGACCTTTATAGATAGTTTAGAAGGAAGGATGAGATTTAACGTCCTGGGTAAAAGCCTTGACGAGATTTAATATCCATGGTAAAAGTCTGGACGAGATTTAATGTCATTGGTAAAACCCTAGACGAGATTTAATGTCCTTTGTAAAAGCAGGGACGAGATTTAATATCATTGGTAAAAGCCTGGACCAGATTTAATGTCCTCGGTAAAAGTCTGGACGAGATTTAATGTCATTGGTACAGGCCTGGACGAGATTTAATGTCCTTGGTAAAAGCCTGGATAATATTTAATGTCCTCGGTAAAATCCTGGACGAGATTTAATGTCCTTGGTAAAAGTCTGGACGAGATTAAATGTCCTTGGTAAAAACCTGGAAGAGATTTAATGTCCTTGGTAAAAGTTTGGACTAGATTTAATGTCCTTGGTAAAAGTCTGGACGAGATTCAATGTCCTTGGTAAAAGTCTGGACGAGATTTAATGTCCTTGGTGAAAGCCTGGACGAGATTTAATGTCCTTGGTAAAAGCCTTGGAAGGAGAATGCTCTATCAAGGCTACCAAAGTTTCAGAAATTTAAAATAATTATTTTCAATACATACCTCCAAATTATTTACATCTTTCGAATGCAATTAATCAGGATTTTAAGGGGCCGATACCTCAAACTATATCTCGGGTAGGGCCGGGTATGATTCGGAAAAAGGACAGAAGTTTTAAAAAATAGAGAGTAATTATATTTATTTTAAGTTTTAAACTTGTTCCCTACTTTGGCTGAAAAACTTTTTCTATTTTTAATTTCTGTGTCTCAAGCGCGCCGCTAAGGAACAATAAACTAATCAACGTTTTGTAAACGATTCGCAAACTGTATCTAACGAGTAGACATTTAATTTAACAGATCAGTCAAAAATGTCTATAAAAATAGATGTTTTCGTTGTTTCTTAACTTTCATAGAGACGGTAATTTCTTTTAATATGGATTTTATTGGTGAATGTTTGCATGAGTAGCTGATACGCTAAGGTTAGTAAATAGAAGAGTCATAATGACGTAACATTTTAGGCGACGGGGGGACTTTTGTTAAAAAAAGGATAATATTTTAGATGATATATCCTATTATGTTAGGCAGATAGTATCAAAATTAAATGTTCAAAGCGCCAGTTGGTCTAAATCCCAAAAGGTGATCTTAAACATTACACTATGATAACTTTTTCCTTGCGCGTTTTCAACACTCCAGGATGCATTTATATTAAATACTGGGGGGTTACGGAAAAATTTGGAAGGGAGGGGGGCTCCTTGGAGGTTAGGGAGAGGAGAATTTGGAGGTTGAGATACTTGGTGGTTGCAGTTCTTGATGGTTGATACTCATAATCGTCTCACTAGTTGATTTCTAAGGATTTCTAAGGATTGTTCTGAATTTCTTTATTAAAATTCTTTTCTTGGGATCTACATTTCGGTGCCCCTCTTCATAGCAATGTCCCTTCCCCATGAGAACTTCCTCCATGGAAAGATCCTCCCACATAACCCCGACCCCCTAAAAACCTCTGTATACTCCCCAATAACCAATACAATACGTTAGCATTAGGCAAAGTTCATAACTTTCAGCCATCCCGCCGAGGACTTTTGGGGATTACGTTATCCTCAAAGACATATTTATTATAATTTCAACGGAGACTTTAATCGGGTGACTTTGGGAAAAAATGAGCGTGGGAGGGGGCCTAGTTGCCCTCCATTTTTTTTGGTCACTTAAAAAGGGCCCTAGAACGTTTAATTTCCTTTCGAATGAGCCCTCCCACGTTATTCTAGGACTACTGGGTCGATATGATCACCCCTGGGAACACACAAAAACAAATAAAGTCGCATCCATGATTTTTCTTCTGGCAAAAAATGCAAAATTCCACATTTTTGCAGATAGGAGATTGAAATCCATACAGTAAGTTTTTCAGATACGCTGAATCTGATAGTGTGATTTTCAGAAAGGTTCTATAACTTTTAGGGGTATTTTCCCCCTTTTTCGAAAATCAGGCAAATTCTCTCAGGGGCCTAACTTTTGATGGGTAGGACTAAACTTGATGAAGCGTATATATTTGAAATCAGCATTAAAATTTGATTTTTCGTGTATCTATTGGTATCAAAATTCCGTTTTTTAGAGTTGCGGTTACTATTGAGCCGGGTCGCTCCTTACTTACAGTTCGTTACTACGAACCGTTTGATTAACGTGTTATTTAACGAGAAGATTTACTATAAAAATACAGTAAATCTTTTGATTTACAGTGGGGGGTTTGGTGTTAGTTATGGTTAATATTTTCATACGGAAAATATGATTGTTTCCCTTTTTAAATGGTCATTATTTATTCGAAGCATTAGGGTGAGGGACTGTGCATGAGTTAAAGGGGTGCTTCTAACAGATACTATGTAAGGTGAATCAAATTGTTTCTTCAAATGAATTGAAAGGGATGGATTCATTATGCAAACTTGCATTCCTTTTGACAAGAAAAATAATGTACCCTTTCCTACATGCAACTCTGAAGTTTAGTGTTTGATTAGCTTTTAATTATGCTATATTTTGTCATACAATTCTAGTTTAGATACATTGTAAAGGAGGGCCGGCGATTTTGATAACGCGATTTCAAATTTTCGCCCTGGATTTGATTACCATATTGTCCTTAGAGGAATAATGCTAGTTTCCCTTTAAAGACTTGAGATATTTGTGTGTAAAGCTGCAATGGCGAACTTGTTTATAGCTCGAGTTTTATTGCCTATTATTTGATAAGTAGAATTCTAGCCCCTTAGCTTTGATGATATACCATTGGTCCTTTGTGGTGAGAATTTATCCAAGCCCTTTACAAATAATACAAAATTTTCAAAAGCTGGAGGGGTGGTCTTATAACTATCTTAAGCTATTTTATATTAAATCCTGTTTTCTTTTCTAGGAGTTTCCAGCCCTCCCCCTTCCGACAAGAGGGTTAGGGGCACTGAACCATCTTCCGTGCAGCGCTTGGAGATACATGGCGCATCTGGGTCAGCACCTACTGCTCAATCTCCCAGCCATCGAGCTGCCACCCTGCAAGCCCAAGCTGCCTCCCATCAAGAGATGCCTGGGACCTCGAGAGTTGCACTACCTGCGCATGACCCTGTGCAGCCAGCCAGGAAATTAAAAAGATAATGGGCGAGTGCTGACACGATGGTGAGTCCTGTTACCCCCCCCCCCCACGCAAGTCGCTGTTCCGGCTGCACAAGTCCCGGTTGCACAAATCCCCTACGTCCCAGAGCATTATGCACTACCATGGCCATCCAGCACCTACGTCCAAATGTCGGCAGAATTTGAAGATGTGAGTATATTTATTGGCGCAATAAAAAACTTAGAGGTTTTTTCTAGCTAATGTGTATTCTTGTTCAGGCTAACAAAAGAGAAATAAATAGGGTCCTGCTGGTTCTAAGAATAATCCATTCTTTACATGCTTTGATCGGCTTTTCGATAATTTTTTAGTTTACTATCGGAGAACCCCCCTCCTAAGACATTAGAAGTATTTCAAGCTTTTCGCTAGAATATTCAAGTTTCAGGTTCCATATACCCTCCCCCTAGTTTTAAAAGACTCTAAAATAACGTTGTTTTTACCCATTTTCAGGCTTTAAAGAGTATACTCGCTAGTTTTTGGAGGGACTCATCTTTGTCCCCCCCCCCTGTTAGCTCCATTCCTACCTAAATTTATGTTTTATTCCATGTGGTCGAAATTTTGAAGGCTCAAGTTATATCCTCATCTATCCTTAGTTTGAATATTTAAGAAATAGCTAAAAGTAGTGTTGACGCTAAGAAGGTTATTTCAGGATTCCTAATAATGGGGAGGCAGTGGGAAGATATCAGAGGACCCCCCTGAGTGCAAATCCCCCGTAGTCTATACTCTATCACCATACTCTATCACCAAGAAATACTTTTCAAAAGAAGGGCAACTAGGCCCCCTCCCACGCTCATTTTTTCCCAAAGTCACCCGATTAAAGTCACCGTCAAAATTATAATAAATATGTCTTTTAGGATAACGTAATCCCCAAAAGTCCTCGGCGGGAGGGCTGAAAGTTATGAACTTTGCCTAATGCTAACGTATTGTATTGGTTATTGGGGAGTATACAGAGGTTTTTAGGGGGTCGGGGGTTATGTGGGAGGATCTTTCCATGGAGGAAGTTCTCATGGGGAAGGGAAATTGCTATGAAGAGGGGCACCGGATTTCCTAGCACCATTTAAAAAACAATCAGAAATTAAATAAAAAAAATATTTCAACTTAAAGTAAGGAGCAACATCAGTAGGAAGGGGCCTTGCTACATTAAATATACAAGTTTACATCCAATCAGAGGGCTACAATACGAACTATACAATACCACATCCTATTTCTAAACCAATCAAATAGCTAGAAATACGAACGGGGGTGACGCAATAAGCTCAGTGAATACAACCGGGACAAGATCATTGACCTCAAATGAGCTAGAATACTGCCAGTACAAGATCTCAGAGGTTTGAATATGACCGGTACAAGATTACAGCCAATCAGATAAGGAAATATCACTTCGTGAACATTCTTATTAGGGGGCTAGAAATACTGACGGGACAAGATATCGGTTTGACACGATTTCTCCATGAGACATGTTTATAAATTTGGAAGGTTTCAGGGGAATTTAAAATGTATCTGTGCAAAGTTGCCAGAACATAGGAAACGTCAGAGATTAATTGACATTTTAGGGGATTTGAAAGTGGAAACGAAATAGGCATGGCATCTCAGGGAATGCTAACTCTATTAAGAGATACATATTATTTTTTATTTGGGTGGTTCTCGACTATGTTCTGTATAATGCACAAGTACCGTTTAAGCAGCGTTGTAAATATAAAAAGCTGATACTAATAAATATGTAGATCCCAAGAAAAGAATTTTAATAAAGAAATTCCGAACAATCCTTAGAAATCCTCAAAAATCAATTAGTGAGACGATTATGAGTATGAACCAAGAACTGCAACCACCAAGTACCTCAACCTCCAAGGTCCCCTCTCTCCAACATCCAAGGAACCCCGCTCCCTTCCAACTTTTTTGGTCACCCCCTAGTTTTCAAAATAGAGGCTCCATTAAAAGTTAAAAATCTGTAAGAAAGAAGTTATCAGAACGCCATTTCTGACCTCATCTTTCGGGACTTAGGCAAGCTAATGCTTTGAACATCCAATATTGATAATTTTTGCCTAACATTATCAAATATGTCATTTATAAGGTTATCATTTTTTTTTTTTAAAGTCCTCCCGTGGCCTAAAATATTACCTCATTATGACTTTTCTGTTTACTAACCTTAGCGCTTCAGCTATCCATGCGAACATTCACCAATAAAATCCATATTAAAGGATATTACGGTCAATTTAAACATTCAGACAAAACTAAAACATCTATTTTGATAGGCATTTTTGACTGAGATGTTAAATTAAATGTCTTCTGGTTAGATACAGTTTGCGAACGTTCATAAAACGTTGATTAGTTTATTGTTCCTCAGTGGCGCGCTTGAGACACATAAATTAAAAATAGAAAAGGTTTTTCATCTAAAGTAGGGAACAAGTTTAAACTTAAAATAAATATAATTACTCTGTTTTTTTTTTAAACTTCTGTCTCTTTTCTGAATCATACCCAGCCCTACCCGAGATATAGTTTGAGGTATCGGCCCCTTAAAATCCTGATTAATTGCATGTGAAACATGTAAATAATTTGGAGGTATGTATTGAAAATAATTATTTTAAATTTCTAACTATGATAGAGCATTCTCCTTCCCAGGCTTTTACCAAGGACATTAAATCTCGTCCTAGCTTGCACCAATGGCATTCAATATCGTCCAGGCATTTTCCAAGGTATTGAAATATCGTCCAGGCTTGTACCAAGTGCATTCAATCTTGACTAAGCTTCTAGCAAGGTCATTAAGTATCTTCCAGATTTTTAACAATTATATTTAATGACGACTAGAATTTCAACAAGGTTTTTAAATATCGTCCCGACTTTTACCGAGGACAATAAATCTCGTCAATGATTTTACCGAGGACATTAAATATCGCCCAAACTTTTACCAAGGACATTAAATCTCGTCCAGGCTTTTACAAATGACATGTAATCGCGTCCAGGCTTTTACCGAGGACATTGAATATCGTCCAGGCTTTTACCAAGGAGATTAAATCTCGTCCAAGCTGTTACAAAGGACATTAAATCTCGTCCAGGCTATTACCAATGACATTAAGTCTCGTCCAGACTTTTACCAAGGACATTAAATCTCGTCCAGGCTTTTACCAAGGACATTAAATCTCGTCCTTCCTTCTAAAATAACTACAAAAGCAACATTTTACCCTATATTATTAGTGTTTTCAAGGGTTTTTTAGTAGTCTTGATGGAGCATTTTCCTTCTAAACTAGCTACAATAGCAACATTTTACCCTATACTATTAGTATTTTCAAGGGTTTTGGTAGCCTTGATGGAGCATTCTCCTTCTAAACTAGCTACAATAGCAACATTTTACCCTATATTATTAGTACTTCCAAGGGTCTTGGTAGCCTTGATGGAGCATTTTCCTTCTAAACTAGCTACAATAACAACATTTAACTTATATTATTAGTATTTTCAAGGGTTTTGATAATCTTTTTTCATTCCCAACATTACTTTACGACTTTTCGCATACCCTAACACCAAGAATTACTTTTCAAAAGACTTTATTATACTATTTCAGAACAAGTTCTTTTCGTAATATTCCTCCTAAACCTGTTTTACAAGTTGAAGTACTCATTGCTTGGTAGAAGTACCCATTGAAGGTGTTGGAGTTGAAATACCCATTGCTTGGTGTTGGGGTATGCAAAAAGTCGTAATGTAATGTTGGGAGAAAAAAGATGAGTACTTCAACTTGTAAAACGGTTTTAGGAGGAATATTAAGAAAACTTGTTCTGAAATGACATAATAAAGCCTTTTGAAAAGTATTGCTAGGTGTTGGGGTATGCGAAAAGTCGTAAAGTGATGTAGGGAGTGAAAAAGATGTGTACTTCAACTTTTAAAATGGGTTTAGGAGAAATATTAAGAAAAGAACTTGTTCTGAAATAATAAAATAAAAGGCTTTTGAAAAGTATTGCTTAGTGTTGGGGTATACAAAAAGTTGTAAAGTATTATTGGGAGTGAAAGAGATGAGTACTTCAACTTGTAAAATAGGTTTAGGAGGAATACTGAGAAAAAAACTTGTTCTGAAATAAAATAATAAAGCCTTTTGAAAAGTATTGCTTGGTGTTTGGAGTGAAAAAAGATGAGTACTTCAACTTGTAAAACATGATTAAGAGGAATATTAAGAAAAGAACTTGTTCTGAAATAATATAAAAAAGCCTTTTGAAATGTATTTCTTGGTGTTGGGTTATGCAAAAAGTTGTAAGTAAAGTTGAGAGTGAAAAAAGACGAGTACTTTAACTTGTAAAACAGGTTTAGGAGGAATATTAAGAAAAGAACTTGTTCTGAAATAATATAATAAAGCATTTTGAAAAGTACTGCTTGGTGTTGGGGTAAGAAAAAAGTCGTAAAGTAATGTTGGGAGTGAAAAAAGATTAGTACTACAACTTGTAAAACAGGTTTAGGAGGAATTTCAAGAAAAGAACTTGTTCTGAAATAATATTACAAAACCTTTTGAAGAGTGTTGCTTAGTGTTGGGGTATGCAAAAAGTCGTAAAGTAATGTTGGGAGTGAAAAAGGATGAGAACCGATAATGATTTTGAAACATTTAAAAGGGAGCTTATGAAGTTGCATGTAACAAATAAGTTGAAAGCGTTAGAAGAAGATGGAAAAGATATACATAGTATAATTATGGAGTTAAATGAAATAATTTGCAGTTGTGCAGTATCATGTAATCGGAAAACAAAAGAAAAAAAATGAGTGATATTTTGATTTGGAATGTAAGTTAATGAAAGAAAAGGTCAGATATTTATTG